>NW_027469613.1:0-89374 GCF_051020765.1 Lasioglossum baleicum
GACTAGCCTGCGGGATGCATTCTCTCGCACGTGTTTTTACTCGACTAGCATGCGGGATGCATCCTCTCGCACGTCTTTTTACTCGACTAGCCTGCGGGATGCATCCTCGCGCACGTGTTTTTACTCGACTAGCCTGCGGGGATGCATCCTCTCGCACGTGTTTTTGCTCGACTAGCCTGCGGGATGCATCCTCTCGCACGTGTTTTTGCTCGACTACCCTGCGGGATGCATCCTCTCGCACGTGTTTTTGCTCGACTAGCCTGCGGGATGCATCCTCTCGCACGTGTTTTTGCTCGACTAGCCTGCGGCATGCATCCTATCGCACGTGTTTTTGCTCGACTAGCCTGCGGGATGCATCCTCTCGCACGTGTTTTTACTCGACTAGCCTGCGGGATGCATCCTCTCGCACGTGTTTTTACTCGACTAGCCTGCGGGATGCATCCTCTCGCACGTGTTTTTACTCGACTAGCCTGCGGGATGCATCCTCTCGCACGTGTTTTTACTCGACTAGCCTGCGGGATGCATCCTCTCGCTCGTGTTTTTACTCGACTAGCCTGCGGGATGCATCCTCTCGCACGTGTTTTTACTCGACTAGCCTGCGGGAAGCATCCTCTCGCACGTGTTTTTACTCGACTAGCCTGCGGGAAGCATCCTCTCGCACGTGTTTTTACTCGACTAGCCTGCGGGATGCATTCTCTCGCACGTGTTTTTACTCGACTAGCCTGCGGGATGCATTCTCTCGCACGTGTTTTTACTCGACTAGACTGCGGGATGCATCCTGTCGCACGTGTTTTTACTCGACTAGCCTGCGGGATGCATCCTCTCGCACGTGTTTTTACTCGACTAGCCTGCGGGATGCATCCTCTCGACGTGTTTTTACTCGGCTAGCCTGCGGGATGCATCCTCTCGCACGTGTTTTTACTCGACTAGCCTGCGGGGTGCATCCTCTCGCACGTGTTTTTACTCGACTAGCCTGCGGGATGCATCCTGTCGCACGTGTTTTTTACTCGACTAGCCTGCGGGATGCATCCTCTCGCACGTGTTTTTACTCGACTAGCCTGCGGGATGCATCCTCTCGCACGTGTTTTTACTCGACTAGCCTGCGGGAAGCATCCTCTCGCACGTGTTTTTACTCGACTAGCCTGCGGGAAGCATCCTCTCGCACGTGTTTTTACTCGACTAGCCTGCGGGATGCATTCTCTCGCACGTGTTTTTACTCGACTAGCCTGCGGGATGCATTCTCTCGCACGTGTTTTTACTCGACTAGACTGCGGGATGCATCCTGTCGCACGTGCTTTTATTCGACTAGCCTGCGGGATGCATCCTCTCGCACGTGTTTTTACTCGACTAGCCTGCGGGATGCATCCTCTCGACGTGTTTTTGCTCGACTAGCCTGCGGGAAGCATCCTCTCGCACGTGTTTTTACTCGACTAGCCTGCGGGAAGCATCCTCTCGCACGTGTTTTTACTCGACTAGCCTGCGGGATGCATTCTCTCGCACGTGTTTTTACTCGACTAGCATGCGGGATGCATCCTCTCGCACGTCTTTTTACTCGACTAGCCTGCGGGATGCATCCTCGCGCACGTGTTTTTACTCGACTAGCCTGCGGGATGCATCCTCTCGCACGTGTTTTTGCTCGACTAGCCTGCGGGATGCATCCTCTCGCACGTGTTTTTGCTCGACTACCCTGCGGGATGCATCCTCTCGCACGTGTTTTTACTCGACTAGCCTGCGGGAAGCATCCTCTCGCACGTGTTTTTACTCGACTAGCCTGCGGGATGCATTCTCTCGCACGTGTTTTTACTCGACTAGCCTGCGGGATGCATTCTCTCGCACGTGTTTTTACTCGACTAGACTGCGGGATGCATCCTGTCGCACGTGTTTTTACTCGACTAGGCTGCGGGATGCATCCTCTCGCACGTGTTTTTACTCGACTAGCCTGCGGGATGCATCCTCTCGACGTGTTTTTGCTCGACTAGCCTGCGGGAAGCATCCTCTCGCACGTGTTTTTACTCGACTAGCCTGCGGGAAGCATCCTCTCGCACGTGTTTTTACTCGACTAGCCTGCGGGATGCATTCTCTCGCACGTGTTTTTACTCGACTAGCATGCGGGATGCATCCTCTCGCACGTCTTTTTACTCGACTAGCCTGCGGGATGCATTCTCTCGCACGTGTTTTTACTCGACTAGCCTGCGGGATGCATCCTCTCGCACGTGTTTTTACTCTTCTAGCCTGCGGGATGCATCCTCTCGCACGTGTTTTTACTCGACTAGCCTGCGGGATGCATCCTCTCGCACGTGTTTTTACTCTTCTAGCCTGCGGGATGCATCCTCTCGCACGTGTTTTACTCGACTAGCCTGCGGAAGCATACTCGCACGTGTTTTTACTCGCTAGCCTGCGGGATGCATCCTCTCGCACGTGTTTTTACTCGACTAGCCTGCGGGATGCATCCTCTCGCACGTGTTTTTACTCGACTAGCCTGCGGGATGCATCCTCTCGCACGTGTTTTTACTCGACTAGCCTGCGGGAAGCATCCTCTCGCACGTGTTTTTACTCGACTAGCCTGCGGGATGCATTCTCTCGCACGTGTTTTTTACTCGACTAGCCTGCGGGATGCATTCTCTCGCACGTGTTTTTACTCGACTAGACTGCGGGATGCATCCTGTCGCACGTGTTTTTACTCGACTTGCCTGCGGGATGCATCCTCTCGCACGTGTTTTTACTCGACTAGCCTGCGGGATGCATCCTCGCGCACGTGTTTTTACTCGACTAGCCTGCGGGATGCATCCTCTCGCACGTGTTTTTACTCGACTAGCCTGCGGGATGCATCCTCTCGCACGTGTTTTTACTCGACTAGCCTGCGGGAAGCATCCTCTCGCACGTGTTTTTGCTCGACTAGCATGCGGGATGCATCCTCTCGCACGTGTTTTTTGCTCGACTACCCTGCGGGATGCATCCCCTCGCACGTGTTTTTGCTCGACTAGCCTGCGGGATGCATCCTCTCGCTCGTGTTTTTACTCGACTAGCCTGCGGGATGCATCCTCTCGCAGGTGTTTTTACTCGGCTAGCCTGCGGGATGCATCCTCTCGCACGTGTTTTTACTAGACTAGCCTGCGGGGTGCATCCTCTCGCACGTGTTTTTACTCGACTAGCCTGCGGGATGCATCCTGTCGCACGTGTTTTTACTCGACTAGCCTGCGGGATGCATCCTCTCGCACGTGTTTTTACTCGACTAGTCTGCGGGATGCATCCTCTCGCACGTGTTTTTACTCGACTAGCCTGCGGGAAGCATCCTCTCGCACGTGTTTTTACTCGACTAGCCTGCGGGAAGCATCCTCTCGCACGTGTTTTTACTCGACTAGCCTGCGGGATGCATTCTCTCGCACGTGTTTTTACTCGACTAGCATGCGGGATGCATCCTCTCGCACGTCTTTTTACTCGACTAGCCTGCGGGATGCATTCTCTCGCACGTGTTTTTACGCGACTAGCCTGCGGGATGCATCCTCTCGCACGTGTTTTTACTCTTCTAGCCTGCGGGATGCATCCTCTCGCACGTGTTTTTACTCGACTAGCCTGCGGGATGCATCCTCTCGCACGTGTTTTTACTCTTCTAGCCTGCGGGATGCATCCTCTCGCACGTGTTTTTACTCGACTAGCCTGCGGGAAGCATCCTCTCGCACGTGTTTTTACTCTTCTAGCCTGCGGGATGCATCCTCTCGCACGTGTTTTTACTCGACTAGCCTGCGGGATGCATCCTCTCGCACGTGTTTTTACTCGACTAGCCTGCGGGAAGCATCCTCTCGCACGTGTTTTTACTCGACTAGCCTGCGGGAAGCATCCTCTCGCACGTGTTTTTACTCGACTAGCCTGCGGGATGCATTCTCTCGCACGTGTTTTTACTCGACTAGCCTGCGGGATGCATTCTCTCGCACGTGTTTTTACTCGACTAGACTGCGGGATGCATCCTGTCGCACGTGTTTTTACTCGACTAGCCTGCGGGATGCATCCTCTCGCACGTGTTTTTACTCGACTAGCCTGCGGGATGCATCCTCGCGCACGTGTTTTTACTCGACTAGCCTGCGGGAAGCATCCTCTCGCACGTGTTTTTGCTCGACTAGCATGCGGGATGCATCCTCTCGCACGTGTTTTTGCTCGACTACCCTGCGGGATGCATCCCCTCGCACGTGTTTTTGCTCGACTAGCCTGCGGGATGCATCCTCTCGCTCGTGTTTTTACTCGACTAGCCTGCGGGATGCATCCTCTCGCAGGTGTTTTTACTCGGCTAGCCTGCGGGATGCATCCTCTCGCACGTGTTTTTACTAGACTAGCCTGCGGGGTGCATCCTCTCGCACGTGTTTTTACTCGACTAGCCTGCGGGATGCATCCTGTCGCACGTGTTTTTACTCGACTAGCCTGCGGGATGCATCCTCTCGCACGTGTTTTTACTCGACTAGCCTGCGGGATGCATCCTCTCGCACGTGTTTTTACTCGACTAGCCTGCGGGAAGCATCCTCTCGCACGTGTTTTTACTCGACTAGCCTGCGGGAAGCATCCTCTCGCACGTGTTTTTACTCGACTAGCCTGCGGGATGCATTCTCTCGCACGTGTTTTTACTCGACTAGCATGCGGGATGCATCCTCTCGCACGTCTTTTTACTCGACTAGCCTGCGGGATGCATTCTCTCGCACGTGTTTTTACGCGACTAGCCTGCGGGATGCATCCTCTCGCACGTGTTTTTACTCTTCTAGCCTGCGGGATGCATCCTCTCGCACGTGTTTTTACTCGACTAGCCTGCGGGATGCATCCTCTCGCACGTGTTTTTACTCTTCTAGCCTGCGGGATGCATCCTCTCGCACGTGTTTTTACTCGACTAGCCTGCGGGAAGCATCCTCTCGCACGTGTTTTTACTCTTCTAGCCTGCGGGATGCATCCTCTCGCACGTGTTTTTACTCGACTAGCCTGCGGGATGCATCCTCTCGCACGTGTTTTTACTCGACTAGCCTGCGGGAAGCATCCTCTCGCACGTGTTTTTACTCGACTAGCCTGCGGGAAGCATCCTCTCGCACGTGTTTTTACTCGACTAGCCTGCGGGATGCATTCTCTCGCACGTGTTTTTACTCGACTAGCCTGCGGGATGCATTCTCTCGCACGTGTTTTTACTCGACTAGACTGCGGGATGCATCCTGTCGCACGTGTTTTTACTCGACTAGCCTGCGGGATGCATCCTCTCGCACGTGTTTTTACTCGACTAGCCTGCGGGATGCATCCTCGCGCACGTGTTTTTACTCGACTAGCCTGCGGGTTGCATCCTCTCGCACGTGTTTTTACTCGACTAGCCTGCGGGATGCATCCTCTCGCACGTGTTTTTACTCGACTAGCCTGCGGGAAGCATCCTCTCGCACGAGTTTTTGCTCGACTAGCATGCGGGATGCATCCTCTCGCACGTGTTTTTGCTCGACTACCCTGCGGGATGCATCCCCTCGCACGTGTTTTTGCTCGACTAGCCTGCGGGATGCATCCTCTCGCTCGTGTTTTTACTCGACTAGCCTGCGGGATGCATCCTCTCGCAGGTGTTTTTACTCGGCTAGCCTGCGGGATGCATCCTCTCGCACGTGTTTTTACTAGACTAGCCTGCGGGGTGCATCCTCTCGCACGTGTTTTTACTCGACTAGCCTGCGGGATGCATCCTGTCGCACGTGTTTTTACTCGACTAGCCTGCGGGATGCATCCTCTCGCACGTGTTTTTACTCGACTAGCCTGCGGGATGCATCCTCTCGCACGTGTTTTTACTCGACTAGCCTGCGGGAAGCATCCTCTCGCACGTGTTTTTACTCGACTAGCCTGCGGGAAGCATCCTCTCGCACGTGTTTTTACTCGACTAGCCTGCGGGATGCATTCTCTCGCACGTGTTTTTACTCGACTAGCCTGCGGGATGCATTCTCTCGCACGTGTTTTTACTCGACTAGCCTGCGGGATGCATTCTCTCGCACGTGTTTTTACTCGACTAGCCTGCGGGATGCATTCTCTCGCACGTGTTTTTACTCGACTAGACTGCGGGATGCATCCTGTCGCACGTGTTTTTACTCGACTAGCCTGCGGGATGCATCCTCTCGCACGTGTTTTTACTCGACTAGCCTGCGGGATGCATCCTCGCGCACGTGTTTTTACTCGACTAGCCTGCGGGATGCATCCTCTCGCACGTGTTTTTACTCGACTAGCCTGCGGGATGCATCCTCTCGCACGTGTTTTTACTCGACTAGCCTGCGGGAAGCATCCTCTCGCACGTGTTTTTGCTCGACTAGCATGCGGGATGCATCCTCTCGCACGTGTTTTTGCTCGACTACCCTGCGGGATGCATCCCCTCGCACGTGTTTTTGCTCGACTAGCCTGCGGGATGCATCCTCTCGCTCGTGTTTTTACTCGACTAGCCTGCGGGATGCATCCTCTCGCAGGTGTTTTTACTCGGCTAGCCTGCGGGATGCATCCTCTCGCAAGTGTTTTTACTAGACTAGCCTGCGGGGTGCATCCTCTCGCACGTGTTTTTACTCGACTAGCCTGCGGGATGCATCCTGTCGCACGTGTTTTTACTCGACTAGCCTGCGGGATGCATCCTCTCGCACGTGTTTTTACTCGACTAGCCTGCGGGATGCATCCTCTCTTACGTGTTTTTACTCGACTAGCCTGCGGGAAGCATCCTCTCGCACGTGTTTTTACTCGACTAGCCTGCGGGAAGCATCCTCTCGCACGTGTTTTTACTCGACTAGCCTGCGGGATGCATTCTCTCGCACGTGTTTTTACTCGACTAGCCTGCGGGATGCATTCTCTCGCACGTGTTTTTACTCGACTAGACTGCGGGATGCATCCTGTCGCACGTGTTTTTACTCAACTAGCCTGCGGGATGCATCCTCTCGCACGTGTTTTTACTCGACTAGCCGGCGGGATGCATCCTCTCGACGTGTTTTTGCTCGACTAGCCTGCGGGAAGCATCCTCTCGCACGTGTTTTTACTCGACTAGCCTGCGGGAAGCATCCTATCGCACGTGTTTTTACTCGACTAGCCTGCGGGATGCATTCTCTCGCACGTGTTTTTACTCGACTAGCATGCGGGATGCATCCTCTCGCACGTCTTTTTACTCGACTAGCCTGCGGGATGCATCCTCGCGCACGTGTTTTTACTCGACTAGCCTGCGGGATGCATCCTCTCGCACGTGTTTTTGCTCGACTAGCCTGCGGGATGCATCCTCTCGCACGTGTTTTTGCTCGACTACCCTGCGGGATGCATCCTCTCGCACGTGTTTTTGCTCGACTAGCCTGCGGGATGCATCCTCTCGCACGTGTTTTTGCTCGACTAGCCTGCGGCATGCATCCTATCGCACGTGTTTTTGCTCGACTAGCCATGCGCATCCCAAAAAAACCTGCGCATGCGCATCCCAAAAAACCTTCGCATGCGCATCCCACAAAACCTGCGCATGTTTTTACTCGACTAGCCTGCGGGAAGCATCCTCTCGCACCTGTTTTTACTCGACTAGCCTGCGGGAAGCATCCTCTCGCACGTGTTTTTACTCGACTAGCCTGCGGGATGCATCCTCTCGCACGTGTTTTTACTCGACTAGCCTGCGGGATGCATCCTCTCGCAGGTGTTTTTACTCGACTAGCCTGCGGGATGCATCCTCTCGCACGTGTTTTTACTCGCCTAGCCTGCGGGGTGCATCCTCCCGCACGTGTTTTTACTCGACTAGCCTGCGGGAAGCATCCTCTCGCACGTGTTTTTACTCGACTAGCCTGCGGGAAGCATCCTCTCGCACGTGTTTTTACTCGACTAGCCTGCGGGATGCATTCTCTCGCACGTGTTTTTACTCGACTAGCCTGCGGGATGCATCCTCTCGCACGTGTTTTTACTCTTCTAGCCTGCGGGATGCATCCTCTCGCACGTGTTTTTACTCGACTAGCCTGCGGGATGCATCCTCTCGCACGTGTTTTTACTCTTCTAGCCTGCGGGATGCATCCTCTCGCACGTGTTTTTACTCGACTAGCCTGCGGGAAGCATCCTCTCGCACGTGTTTTTACTCTTCTAGCCTGCGGGATGCATCCTCTCGCACGTGTTTTTACTCGACTAGCCTGCGGGATGCATCCTCGCGCACGTGTTTTTACTCGACTAGCCTGCGGGATGCATCCTCTCGCACGTGTTTTTACTCGACTAGCCTGCGGGAAGCATCCTCTCGCACGTGTTTTTACTCGACTAGCCTGCGGGAAGCATCCTCTCGCACGTGTTTTTACTCGACTAGCCTGCGGGATGCATTCTCTCGCACGTGTTTTTACTCGACTAGCATGCGGGATGCATCCTCTCGCACGTCTTTTTACTCGACTAGCCTGCGGGATGCATCCTCGCGCACGTGTTTTTACTCGACTAGCCTGCGGGATGCATCCTCGCGCACGTGTTTTTACTCGACTAGCCTGCGGGATGCATCCTCTCGCACGTGTTTTTACTCGACTAGCCTGCGGGAAGCATCCTCTCGCACGTGTTTTTACTCGACTAGCCTGCGGGAAGCATCCTCTCGCACGTGTTTTTACTCGACTAGCCTGCGGGATGCATCCTCTCGCTCGTGTTTTTACTCGATTAGCCTGCGGGATGCATCCTCTCGCACGTGTTTTTACTCGACTAGCCTGCGGGATGCATCCTCTCGCACGTGTTTTTACTCGACTAGCCTGCGGGATGCATCCTCGCGCACGTGTTTTTACTCGACTAGCCTGCGGGATGCATCCTCTCGCACGTGTTTTTGTTCGACTAGCATGCGGGATGCATCCTCTCGCACGTGTTTTTGCTCGACTACCCTGCGGGATGCATCCCCTGGCACGTGTTTTTGCTCGACTAGCCTGCGGGATGCATCCTCTCGCACGTGTTTTTGCTCGACTAGCCTGCGGTATGCATCCTATCGCACGTGTTTTTACTCGACTAGCCTGCGGGATGCATTCTCTCGCACGTGTTTTTACTCGACTAGCATGCGGGATGCATCCTCTCGCACGTGTTTTTACTCGACTAGCCTGCGGGATGCATCCTCTCGCACGTGTTTTTACTCGACTAGCCTGCGGGATGCATCCTCTCGCACGTGTTTTTACTCGACTAGCCTGCGGGATGCATCCTCTCGCACGTGTTTTTACTCGACTAGCCTGCGGGATGCATCCTTTCGCACGTGTTTTTACTCGACTAGCCTGCGGGATGCATCCTCTCGCTCGTGTTTTTACTCGACTAGCCTGCGGGATGCATCCTCTCGCACGTGTTTTTACTCGACTAGCCTGCGGGAAGCATCCTCTCGCACGTGTTTTTACTCGACTAGCCTGCGGGAAGCATCCTCTCGCACGTGTTTTTACTCGACTAGCCTGCGGGATGCATTCTCTCGCACGTGTTTTTACTCGACTAGCCTGCGGGATGCATTCTCTCGCACCTGTTTTTACTCGACTAGACTGCGGGATGCATCCTGTCGCACGTGTTTTTACTCGACTAGCCTGCGGGATGCATCCTCTCGCACGTGTTTTTACTCGACTAGCCTGCGGGATGCATCCTCTCGACGTGTTTTTACTCGGCTAGCCTGCGGGATGCATCCTCTCGCACGTGTTTTTACTCGACTAGCCTGCGGGGTGCATCCTCTCGCACGTGTTTTTACTCGACTAGCCTGCGGGATGCATCCTGTCGCACGTGTTTTTACTCGACTAGCCCGCGGGATGCATCCTCTCGCACGTGTTTTTACTCGACTAGCCTGCGGGATGCATCCTCTCGCACGTGTTTTTACTCGACTAGCCTGCGGGAAGCATCCTCTCGCACGTGTTTTTACTCGACTAGCCTGCGGGAAGCATCCTCTCGCACGTGTTTTTACTCGACTAGCCTGCGGGATGCATTCTCTCGCACGTGTTTTTACTCGACTAGCCTGCGGGATGCATTCTCTCGCACGTGTTTTTACTCGACTAGACTGCGGGATGCATCCTGTCGCACGTGTTTTTACTCGACTAGCCTGCGGGATGCATCCTCTCGCACGTGTTTTTACTCGACTAGCCTGCGGGATGCATCCTCTCGACGTGTTTTTGCTCGACTAGCCTGCGGGAAGCATCCTCTCGCACGTGTTTTTACTCGACTAGCCTGCGGGAAGCATCCTCTCGCACGTGTTTTTACTCGACTAGCCTGCGGGATGCATTCTCTCGCACGTGTTTTTTCTCGACTAGCATGCGGGATGCATCCTCTCGCACGTCTTTTTACTCGACTAGCCTGCGGGATGCATCCTCGCGCACGTGTTTTTACTCGACTAGCCAGCGGGATGCATCCTCTCGCACGTGTTTTTGCTCGACTAGCCTGCGGGATGCATCCTCTCGCACGTGTTTTTGCTCGACTACCCTGCGGGATGCATCCTCTCGCACGTGTTTTTACTCGACTAGCCTGCGGGAAGCATCCTCTCGCACGTGTTTTTACTCGACTAGCCTGCGGGATGCATTCTCTCGCACGTGTTTTTACTCGACTAGCCTGCGGGATGCATTCTCTCGCACGTGTTTTTACTCGACTAGACTGCGGGATGCATCCTGTCGCACGTGTTTTTACTCGACTAGCCTGCGGGATGCATCCTCTCGCACGTGTTTTTACTCGACTAGCCTGCGGGATGCATCCTCTCGACGTGTTTTTGCTCGACTAGCCTGCGGGAAGCATCCTCTCGCACGTGTTTTTACTCGACTAGCCTGCGGGAAGCATCCCCTCGCACGTGTTTTTACTCGACTAGCCTGCGGGATGCATTCTCTCGCACGTGTTTTTACTCGACTAGCATGCGGGATGCATCCTCTCGCACGTCTTTTTACTCGACTAGCCTGCGGGATGCATTCTCTCGCACGTGTTTTTACTCGACTAGCCTGCGGGATGCATCCTCTCGCACGTGTTTTTACTCTTCTAGCCTGCGGGATGCATCCTCTCGCACGTGTTTTTACTCGACTAGCCTGCGGGATGCATCCTCTCGCACGTGTTTTTACTCTTCTAGCCTGCGGGATGCATCCTCTCGCACGTGTTTTTACTCGACTAGCCTGCGGGAAGCATCCTCTCGCACGTGTTTTTACTCTTCTAGCCTGCGGGATGCATCCTCTCGCACGTGTTTTTACTCGACTAGCCTGCGGGATGCATCCTCTCGCACGTGTTTTTACTCGACTAGCCTGCGGGAAGCATCCTCTCGCACGTGTTTTTACTCGACTAGCCTGCGGGAAGCATCCTCTCGCACGTGTTTTTACTCGACTAGCCTGCGGGATGCATTCTCTCGCACGTGTTTTTACTCGACTAGCCTGCGGGATGCATTCTCTCGCACGTGTTTTTACTCGACTAGACTGCGGGATGCATCCTGTCGCACGTGTTTTTACTCGACTAGCCTGCGGGATGCATCCTCTCGCACGTGTTTTTACTCGACTAGACTGCGGGATGCATCCTCGCGCACGTGTTTTTACTCGACTAGCCCGCGGGATGCATCCTCTCGCACGTGTTTTTACTCGACTAGCCTGCGGGATGCATCCTCTCGCACGTGTTTTTACTCGACTAGCCTGCGGGAAGCATCCTCTCGCACGTGTTTTTGCTCGACTAGCATGCGGGATGCATCCTCTCGCACGTGTTTTTGCTCGACTACCCTGCGGGATGCATCCCCTCGCACGTGTTTTTGCTCGACAAGCCTGCGGGATGCATCCTCTCGCTCGTGTTTTTACTCGACTAGCCTGCGGGATGCATCCTCTCGCAGGTGTTTTTACTCGGCTAGCCTGCGGGATGCATCCTCTCGCACGTGTTTTTACTAGACTAGCCTGCGGGGTGCATCCTCTCGCACGTGTTTTTACTCGACTAGCCTGCGGGATGCATCCTCTCGACGTGTTTTTACTCGGCTAGCCTGCGGGATGCATCCTCTCGCACGTGTTTTTACTCGACTAGCCTGCGGGGTGCATCCTCTCGCACGTGTTTTTACTCGACTAGCCTGCGGGATGCATCCTGTCGCACGTGTTTTTACTCGACTAGCCCGCGGGATGCATCCTCTCGCACGTGTTTTTACTCGACTAGCCTGCGGGATGCATCCTCTCGCACATGTTTTTACTCGACTAGCCTGCGGGAAGCATCCTCTCGCACGTGTTTTTACTCGACTAGCCTGCGGGAAGCATCCTCTCGCACGTGTTTTTACTCGACTAGCCTGCGGGATGCATTCTCTCGCACGTGTTTTTACTCGACTAGCCTGCGGGATGCATTCTCTCGCACGTGTTTTTACTCGACTAGACTGCGGGATGCATCCTGTCGCACGTGTTTTTACTCGACTAGCCTGCGGGATGCATCCTCTCGCACGTGTTTTTACTCGACTAGCCTGCGGGATGCATCCTCTCGACGTGTTTTTGCTCGACTAGCCTGCGGGAAGCATCCTCTCGCACGTGTTTTTACTCGACTAGCCTGCGGGAAGCATCCTCTCGCACGTGTTTTTACTCGACTAGCCTGCGGGATGCATTCTCTCGCACGTGTTTTTACTCGACTAGCATGCGGGATGCATCCTCTCGCACGTCTTTTTACTCGACTAGCCTGCGGGATGCATCCTCGCGCACGTGTTTTTACTCGACTAGCCAGCGGGATGCATCCTCTCGCACGTGTTTTTGCTCGACTAGCCTGCGGGATGCATCCTCTCGCACGTGTTTTTGCTCGACTACCCTGCGGGATGCATCCTCTCGCACGTGTTTTTACTCGACTAGCCTGCGGGAAGCATCCTCTCGCACGTGTTTTTACTCGACTAGCCTGCGGGATGCATTCTCTCGCACGTGTTTTTACTCGACTAGCCTGCGGGATGCATTCTCTCGCACGTGTTTTTTACTCGACTAGACTGCGGGATGCATCCTGTCGCACGTGTTTTTACTCGACTAGCCTGCGGGATGCATCCTCTCGCACGTGTTTTTACTCGACTAGCCTGCGGGATGCATCCTCTCGACGTGTTTTTGCTCGACTAGCCTGCGGGAAGCATCCTCTCGCACGTGTTTTTACTCGACTAGCCTGCGGGAAGCATCCCCTCGCACGTGTTTTTACTCGACTAGCCTGCGGGATGCATTCTCTCGCACGTGTTTTTACTCGACTAGCATGCGGGATGCATCCTCTCGCACGTCTTTTTACTCGACTAGCCTGCGGGATGCATTCTCTCGCACGTGTTTTTACTCGACTAGCCTGCGGGATGCATCCTCTCGCACGTGTTTTTACTCGACTAGCCTGCGGGATGCATTCTCTCGCACGTGTTTTTACTCGACTAGCCTGCGGGATGCATTCTCTCGCACGTGTTTTTACTCGACTAGACTGCGGGATGCATCCTGTCGCACGTGTTTTTACTCGACTAGCCTGCGGGATGCATCCTCTCGCACGTGTTTTTACTCGACTAGCCTGCGGGATGCATCCTCTCGACGTGTTTTTGCTCGACTAGCCTGCGGGAAGCATCCTCTCGCACGTGTTTTTACTCGACTAGCCTGCGGGAAGCATCCCCTCGCACGTGTTTTTACTCGACTAGCCTGCGGGATGCATTCTCTCGCACGTGTTTTTACTCGACTAGCATGCGGGATGCATCCTCTCGCACGTCTTTTTACTCGACTAGCCTGCGGGATGCATTCTCTCGCACGTGTTTTTACTCGACTAGCCTGCGGGATGCATCCTCTCGCACGTGTTTTTACTCTTCTAGCCTGCGGGATGCATCCTCTCGCACGTGTTTTTACTCGACTAGCCTGCGGGATGCATCCTCTCGCACGTGTTTTTACTCTTCTAGCCTGCGGGATGCATCCTCTCGCACGTGTTTTTACTCGACTAGCCTGCGGGAAGCATCCTCTCGCACGTGTTTTTACTCTTCTAGCCTGCGGGATGCATCCTCTCGCACGTGTTTTTACTCGACTAGCCTGCGGGATGCATCCTCTCGCACGTGTTTTTACTCGACTAGCCTGCGGGAAGCATCCTCTCGCACGTGTTTTTACTCGACTAGCCTGCGGGAAGCATCCTCTCGCACGTGTTTTTACTCGACTAGCCTGCGGGATGCATTCTCTCGCACGTGTTTTTACTCGACTAGCCTGCGGGATGCATTCTCTCGCACGTGTTTTTACTCGACTAGACTGCGGGATGCATCCTGTCGCACGTGTTTTTACTCGACTAGCCTGCGGGATGCATCCTCTCGCACGTGTTTTTACTCGACTAGCCTGCGGGATGCATCCTCGCGCACGTGTTTTTACTCGACTAGCCCGCGGGATGCATCCTCTCGCACGTGTTTTTACTCGACTAGCCTGCGGGATGCATCCTCTCGCACGTGTTTTTACTCGACTAGCCTGCGGGAAGCATCCTCTCGCACGTGTTTTTGCTCGACTAGCATGCGGGATGCATCCTCTCGCACGTGTTTTTGCTCGACTACCCTGCGGGATGCATCCCCTCGCACGTGTTTTTGCTCGACTAGCCTGCGGGATGCATCCTCTCGCTCGTGTTTTTACTCGACTAGCCTGCGGGATGCATCCTCTCGCAGGTGTTTTTACTCGGCTAGCCTGCGGGATGCATCCTCTCGCACGTGTTTTTACTAGACTAGCCTGCGGGGTGCATCCTCTCGCACGTGTTTTTACTCGACTAGCCTGCGGGATGCATCCTGTCGCACGTGTTTTTACTCGACTAGCCTGCGGGATGCATCCTCTCGCACGTGTTTTTACTCGACTAGCCTGCGGGATGCATCCTCTCGCACGTGTTTTTACTCGACTAGCCTGCGGGAAGCATCCTCTCGCACGTGTTTTTACTCGACTAGCCTGCGGGAAGCATCCTCTCGCACGTGTTTTTACTCGACTAGCCTGCGGGATGCATTCTCTCGCACGTGTTTTTACTCGACTAGCCTGCGGGATGCATTCTCTCGCACGTGTTTTTACTCGACTAGCCTGCGGGATGCATTCTCTCGCACGTGTTTTTACTCGACTAGCCTGCGGGATGCATTCTCTCGCACGTGTTTTTACTCGACTAGACTGCGGGATGCATCCTGTCGCACGTGTTTTTACTCGACTAGCCTGCGGGATGCATCCTCTCGCACGTGTTTTTACTCGACTAGCCTGCGGGATGCATCCTCGCGCACGTGTTTTTACTCGACTAGCCTGCGGGATGCATCCTCTCGCACGTGTTTTTACTCGACTAGCCTGCGGGATGCATCCTCTCGCACGTGTTTTTACTCGACTAGCCTGCGGGAAGCATCCTCTCGCACGTGTTTTTGCTCGACTAGCATGCGGGATGCATCCTCTCGCACGTGTTTTTGCTCGACTACCCTGCGGGATGCATCCCCTCGCACGTGTTTTTGCTCGACTAGCCTGCGGGATGTATCCTCTCGCTCGTGTTTTTACTCGACTAGCCTGCGGGATGCATCCTCTCGCAGGTGTTTTTACTCGGCTAGCCTGCGGGATGCATCCTCTCGCAAGTGTTTTTACTAGACTAGCCTGCGGGGTGCATCCTCTCGCACGTGTTTTTACTCGACTAGCCTGCGGGATGCATCCTCTCGCACGTGTTTTTACTCGACTAGCCTGCGGGAAGCATCCTCTCGCACGTGTTTTTACTCGACTAGCCTGCGGGAAGCATCCTCTCGCACGTGTTTTTACTCGACTAGCCTGCGGGATGCATTCTCTCGCACGTGTTTTTACTCGACTAGCCTGCGGGATGCATTCTCTCGCACGTGTTTTTACTCGACTAGACTGCGGGATGCATCCTGTCGCACGTGTTTTTACTCAACTAGCCTGCGGGATGCATCCTCTCGCACGTGTTTTTACTCGACTAGCCTGCGGGATGCATCCTCTCGACGTGTTTTTGCTCGACTAGCCTGCGGGAAGCATCCTCTCGCACGTGTTTTTACTCGACTAGCCTGCGGGAAGCATCCTATCGCACGTGTTTTTACTCGACTAGCCTGCGGGATGCATTCTCTCGCACGTGTTTTTACTCGACTAGCATGCGGGATGCATCCTCTCGCACGTCTTTTTACTCGACTAGCCTGCGGGATGCATCCTCGCGCACGTGTTTTTACTCGACTAGCCTGCGGGATGCATCCTCTCGCACGTGTTTTTGCTCGACTAGCCTGCGGGATGCATCCTCTCGCACGTGTTTTTGCTCGACTACCCTGCGGGATGCATCCTCTCGCACGTGTTTTTGCTCGACTAGCCTGCGGGATGCATCCTCTCGCACGTGTTTTTGCTCGACTAGCCTGCGGCATGCATCCTATCGCACGTGTTTTTGCTCGACTAGCCATGCGCATCCCAAAAAAACCTGCGCATGCGCATCCCAAAAAACCTTCGCATGCGCATCCCACAAAACCTGCGCATGTTTTTACTCGACTAGCCTGCGGGAAGCATCCTCTCGCACCTGTTTTTACTCGACTAGCCTGCGGGAAGCATCCTCTCGCACGTGTTTTTACTCGACTAGCCTGCGGGATGCATCCTCTCGCACGTGTTTTTACTCGACTAGCCTGCGGGATGCATCCTCTCGCAGGTGTTTTTACTCGACTAGCCTGCGGGATGCATCCTCTCGCACGTGTTTTTACTCGACTAGCCTGCGGGGTGCATCCTCCCGCACGTGTTTTTACTCGACTAGCCTGCGGGATGCATCCTCTCGCACGTGTTTTTACTCGACTAGCCTGCGGGAAGCATCCTCTCGCACGTGTTTTTGCTCGACTAGCATGCGGGATGCATCCTCTCGCACGTGTTTTTGCTCGACTACCCTGCGGGATGCATCCCCTCGCACGTGTTTTTGCTCGACTAGCCTGCGGGATGCATCCTCTCGCTCGTGTTTTTACTCGACTAGCCTGCGGGATGCATCCTCTCGCAGGTGTTTTTACTCGGCTAGCCTGCGGGATGCATCCTCTCGCACGTGTTTTTACTAGACTAGCCTGCGGGGTGCATCCTCTCGCACGTGTTTTTACTCGACTAGCCTGCGGGATGCATCCTGTCGCACGTGTTTTTACTCGACTAGCCTGCGGGATGCATCCTCTCGCACGTGTTTTTACTCGACTAGCCTGCGGGATGCATCCTCTCGCACGTGTTTTTACTCGACTAGCCTGCGGGAAGCATCCTCTCGCACGTGTTTTTACTCGACTAGCCTGCGGGAAGCATCCTCTCGCACGTGTTTTTACTCGACTAGCCTGCGGGATGCATTCTCTCGCACGTGTTTTTACTCGACTAGCCTGCGGGATGCATTCTCTCGCACGTGTTTTTACTCGACTAGCCTGCGGGAAGCATCCTCTCGCACCTGTTTTTACTCGACTAGCCTGCGGGAAGCATCCTCTCGCACGTGTTTTTACTCGACTAGCCTGCGGGATGCATCCTCTCGCACGTGTTTTTACTCGACTAGCCTGCGGGATGCATCCTCTCGCAGGTGTTTTTACTCGACTAGCCTGCGGGATGCATCCTCTCGCACGTGTTTTTACTCGACTAGCCTGCGGGGTGCATCCTCCCGCACGTGTTTTTACTCGACTAGCCTGCGGGATGCATCCTCTCGCACGTGTTTTTACTCGACTAGCCTGCGGGAAGCATCCTCTCGCACGTGTTTTTGCTCGACTAGCATGCGGGATGCATCCTCTCGCACGTGTTTTTGCTCGACTACCCTGCGGGATGCATCCCCTCGCACGTGTTTTTGCTCGACTAGCCTGCGGGATGCATCCTCTCGCTCGTGTTTTTACTCGACTAGCCTGCGGGATGCATCCTCTCGCAGGTGTTTTTACTCGGCTAGCCTGCGGGATGCATCCTCTCGCACGTGTTTTTACTAGACTAGCCTGCGGGGTGCATCCTCTCGCACGTGTTTTTACTCGACTAGCCTGCGGGATGCATCCTGTCGCACGTGTTTTTACTCGACTAGCCTGCGGGATGCATCCTCTCGCACGTGTTTTTACTCGACTAGCCTGCGGGATGCATCCTCTCGCACGTGTTTTTACTCGACTAGCCTGCGGGAAGCATCCTCTCGCACGTGTTTTTACTCGACTAGCCTGCGGGAAGCATCCTCTCGCACGTGTTTTTACTCGACTAGCCTGCGGGATGCATTCTCTCGCACGTGTTTTTACTCGACTAGCCTGCGGGATGCATTCTCTCGCACGTGTTTTTACTCGACTAGCCTGCGGGATGCATTCTCTCGCACGTGTTTTTACTCGACTAGCCTGCGGGATGCATTCTCTCGCACGTGTTTTTACTCGACTAGACTGCGGGATGCATCCTGTCGCACGTGTTTTTACTCGACTAGCCTGCGGGATGCATCCTCTCGCACGTGTTTTTACTCGACTAGCCTGCGGGATGCATCCTCGCGCACGTGTTTTTACTCGACTAGCCTGCGGGATGCATCCTCTCGCACGTGTTTTTACTCGACTAGCCTGCGGGATGCATCCTCTCGCACGTGTTTTTACTCGACTAGCCTGCGGGAAGCATCCTCTCGCACGTGTTTTTGCTCGACTAGCATGCGGGATGCATCCTCTCGCACGTGTTTTTGCTCGACTACCCTGCGGGATGCATCCCCTCGCACGTGTTTTTGCTCGACTAGCCTGCGGGATGCATCCTCTCGCTCGTGTTTTTACTCGACTAGCCTGCGGGATGCATCCTCTCGCAGGTGTTTTTACTCGGCTAGCCTGCGGGATGCATCCTCTCGCAAGTGTTTTTACTAGACTAGCCTGCGGGGTGCATCCTCTCGCACGTGTTTTTACTCGACTAGCCTGCGGGATGCATCCTCTCGCACGTGTTTTTACTCGACTAGCCTGCGGGAAGCATCCTCTCGCACGTGTTTTTACTCGACTAGCCTGCGGGAAGCATCCTCTCGCACGTGTTTTTACTCGACTAGCCTGCGGGATGCATTCTCTCGCACGTGTTTTTACTCGACTAGCCTGCGGGATGCATTCTCTCGCACGTGTTTTTACTCGACTAGACTGCGGGATGCATCCTGTCGCACGTGTTTTTACTCAACTAGCCTGCGGGATGCATCCTCTCGCACGTGTTTTTACTCGACTAGCCTGCGGGATGCATCCTCTCGACGTGTTTTTGCTCGACTAGCCTGCGGGAAGCATCCTCTCGCACGTGTTTTTACTCGACTAGCCTGCGGGAAGCATCCTATCGCACGTGTTTTTACTCGACTAGCCTGCGGGATGCATTCTCTCGCACGTGTTTTTACTCGACTAGCATGCGGGATGCATCCTCTCGCACGTCTTTTTACTCGACTAGCCTGCGGGATGCATCCTCGCGCACGTGTTTTTACTCGACTAGCCTGCGGGATGCATCCTCTCGCACGTGTTTTTGCTCGACTAGCCTGCGGGATGCATCCTCTCGCACGTGTTTTTGCTCGACTACCCTGCGGGATGCATCCTCTCGCACGTGTTTTTGCTCGACTAGCCTGCGGGATGCATCCTCTCGCACGTGTTTTTGCTCGACTAGCCTGCGGCATGCATCCTATCGCACGTGTTTTTGCTCGACTAGCCATGCGCATCCCAAAAAAACCTGCGCATGCGCATCCCAAAAAACCTTCGCATGCGCATCCCACAAAACCTGCGCATGTTTTTACTCGACTAGCCTGCGGGAAGCATCCTCTCGCACCTGTTTTTACTCGACTAGCCTGCGGGAAGCATCCTCTCGCACGTGTTTTTACTCGACTAGCCTGCGGGATGCATCCTCTCGCACGTGTTTTTACTCGACTAGCCTGCGGGATGCATCCTCTCGCAGGTGTTTTTACTCGACTAGCCTGCGGGATGCATCCTCTCGCACGTGTTTTTACTCGACTAGCCTGCGGGGTGCATCCTCCCGCACGTGTTTTTACTCGACTAGCCTGCGGGAAGCATCCTCTCGCACGTGTTTTTACTCGACTAGCCTGCGGGAAGCATCCTCTCGCACGTGTTTTTACTCGACTAGCCTGCGGGATGCATTCTCTCGCACGTGTTTTTACTCGACTAGCCTGCGGGATGCATCCTCTCGCACGTGTTTTTACTCTTCTAGCCTGCGGGATGCATCCTCTCGCACGTGTTTTTACTCGACTAGCCTGCGGGATGCATCCTCTCGCACGTGTTTTTACTCTTCTAGCCTGCGGGATGCATCCTCTCGCACGTGTTTTTACTCGACTAGCCTGCGGGAAGCATCCTCTCGCACGTGTTTTTACTCTTCTAGCCTGCGGGATGCATCCTCTCGCACTTGTTTTTACTCGACTAGCCTGCGGGATGCATCCTCGCGCACGTGTTTTTACTCGACTAGCCTGCGGGATGCATCCTCTCGCACGTGTTTTTACTCGACTAGCATGCGGGATGCATCCTCTCGCACGTGTTTTTGCTCGACTACCCTGCGGGATGCATCCCCTCGCACGTGTTTTTGCTCGACTAGCCTGCGGTATGCATCCTATCGCACGTGTTTTTACTCGACTAGCCTGCGGGATGCATTCTCTCGCACGTGTTTTTACTCGACTAGCCTGCGGGATGCATCCTCGCGCACGTGTTTTTACTCGACTAGCCTGCGGGATGCATCCTCTCGCAGGTGTTTTTACTCGGCTAGCCTGCGGGATGCATCCTCTCGCACGTGTTTTTACTCGACTAGCCTGCGGGGTGCATCCTCTCGCACGTGTTTTTACTCGACTAGCCTGCGGGATGCATCCTGTCGCACGTGTTTTTACTTGACTAGCCTGCGGGATGCATCCTCTCGCACGTGTTTTTACTCGACTAGCCTGCGGGATGCATTCTCTCGCACGTGTTTTTACTCGACTAGCCTGTGGGATGCATTCTCTCGCACGTGTTTTTACTCGACTAGACTGCGGGATGCATCCTGTCGCACGTGTTTTTACTCAACTAGCCTGCGGGATGCATCCTCTCGCACGTGTTTTTACTCGACTAGCCTGCGGGATGCATCCTCTCGACGTGTTTTTGCTCGACTAGCCTGCGGGAAGCATCCTCTCGCACGTGTTTTTACTCGACTAGCCTGCGGGAAGCATCCTATCGCACGTGTTTTTACTCGACTAGCCTGCGGGATGCATTCTCTCGCACGTGTTTTTACTCGACTAGCCTGCGGGATGCATCCTCTCGCACGTGTTTTTGCTCGACTAGCCTGCGGGATGCATCCTCTCGCACGTGTTTTTGCTCGACTACCCTGCGGGATGCATCCTCTCGCACGTGTTTTTGCTCGACTAGCCTGCGGGATGCATCCTCTCGCACGTGTTTTTACTCTTCTAGCCTGCGGGATGCATCCTCTCGCACGTGTTTTTACTCGACTAGCCTGCGGGATGCATCCTCTCGCACGTGTTTTTACTCTTCTAGCCTGCGGGATGCATCCTCTCGCACGTGTTTTTACTCGACTAGCCTGCGGGAAGCATCCTCTCGCACGTGTTTTTACTCTTCTAGCCTGCGGGATGCATCCTCTCGCACTTGTTTTTACTCGACTAGCCTGCGGGATGCATCCTCTCGCACGTGTTTTTACTCGACTAGCATGCGGGATGCATCCTCTCGCACGTGTTTTTGCTCGACTACCCTGCGGGATGCATCCCCTCGCACGTGTTTTTGCTCGACTAGCCTGCGGTATGCATCCTATCGCACGTGTTTTTACTCGACTAGCCTGCGGGATGCATTCTCTCGCACGTGTTTTTACTCGACTAGCCTGCGGGATGCATCCTCGCGCACGTGTTTTTACTCGACTAGCCTGCGGGATGCATCCTCTCGCAGGTGTTTTTACTCGGCTAGCCTGCGGGATGCATCCTCTCGCACGTGTTTTTACTCGACTAGCCTGCGGGGTGCATCCTCTCGCACGTGTTTTTACTCGACTAGCCTGCGGGATGCATCCTGTCGCACGTGTTTTTACTTGACTAGCCTGCGGGATGCATCCTCTCGCACGTGTTTTTACTCGACTAGCCTGCGGGATGCATCCTCTCGCACGTGTTTTTACTCGACTAGCCTGCGGGAAGCATCCTCTCGCACGTGTTTTTACTCGACTAGCCTGCGGGAAGCATCCTCTCGCACGTGTTTTTACTCGACTAGCCTGCGGGATGCATTCTTTCGCACGTGTTTTTACTCGACTAGCCTGCGGGATGCATTCTCTCGCACGTGTTTTTACTCGACTAGACTGCGGGATGCATCCTGTCGCACGTGTTTTTACTCGACTAGCCTGCGGGATGCATCCTCTCGCACGTGTTTTTACTCGACTAGCCTGCGGGATGCATCCTCGCGCACGTGTTTTTACTCGACTAGCCTGCGGGATGCATCCTCTCGCACGTGTTTTTCCTCGACTAGCATGCGGGATGCATCCTCTCGCACGTGTTTTTGCTCGACTACCCTGCGGGATGCATCCCCTGGCACGTGTTTTTGCTCGACTAGCCTGCGGGATGCATCCTCTCGCACGTGTTTTTACTCGACTAGCCTGCGGGATGCATCCTCTCGCTCGTGTTTTTACTCGACTAGCCTGCGGGATGCATCATCTCGCACGTGTTTTTACTCGACTAGCCTGCGGGAAGCATCCTCTCGCACGTGTTTTTACTCGACTAGCCTGCGGGAAGCATCCTCTCGCACGTGTTTTTACTCGACTAGCCTGCGGGATGCATTCTCTCGCACGTGTTTTTACTCGACTAGCCTGCGGGATGCATTCTCTCGCACGTGTTTTTACTCGACTAGACTGCGGGATGCATCCTGTCGCACGTGTTTTTACTCGACTAGCCTGCGGGATGCATCCTCTCGCACGTGTTTTTACTCGACTAGCCTGCGGGATGCATCCTCTCGACGTGTTTTTACTCGGCTAGCCTGCGGGATGCATCCTCTCGCACGTGTTTTTACTCGACTAGCCTGCGGGGTGCATCCTCTCGCACGTGTTTTTACTCGACTAGCCTGCGGGATGCATCCTGTCGCACGTGTTTTTACTCGACTAGCCTGCGGGATGCATCCTCTCGCACGTGTTTTTACTCGACTAGCCTGCGGGATGCATCCTCTCGCACGTGTTTTTACTCGACTAGCCTGCGGGAAGCATTCTCTCGCACGTGTTTTTACTCGACTAGCCTGCGGGAAGCATCCTCTCGCACGTGTTTTTACTCGACTAGCCTGCGGGATGCATTCTCTCGCACGTGTTTTTACTCGACTAGCCTGCGGGATGCATTCTCTCGCACGTGTTTTTACTCGACTAGACTGCGGGATGCATCCTGTCGCACGTGTTTTTGCTCGACTAGCCTGCGGGATGCATCCTCTCGCACGTGTTTTTACTCGACTAGCCTGCGGGATGCATCCTCTCGACGTGTTTTTGCTCGACTAGCCTGCGGGAAGCATCCTCTCGCACGTGTTTTTACTCGACTAGCCTGCGGGATGCATCCTCTCGCACGTGTTTTTGCTCGACTACCCTGCGGGATGCATCCTCTCGCACGTGTTTTTACTCGACTAGCCTGCGGGAAGCATCCTCTCGCACGTGTTTTTACTCGACTAGCCTGCGGGATGCATTCTCTCGCACGTGTTTTTACTCGACTAGCCTGCGGGATGCATTCTCTCGCACGTGTTTTTACTCGACTAGCCTGCGGGATGCATCCTCTCGCACGTGTTTTTACTCTTCTAGCCTGCGGGATGCATCCTCTCGCACGTGTTTTTACTCGACTAGCCTGCGGGAAGCATCCTCTCGCACGTGTTTTTACTCTTCTAGCCTGCGGGATGCATCCTCTCGCACGTGTTTTTACTCGACTAGCCTGCGGGATGCATCCTCGCGCACGTGTTTTTACTCGACTAGCCTGCGGGATGCATCCTCTCGCACGTGTTTTTACTCGACTAGCATGCGGGATGCATCCTCTCGCACGTGTTTTTGCTCGACTACCCTGCGGGATGCATCCCCTCGCACGTGTTTTTGCTCGACTAGCCTGCGGTATGCATCCTATCGCACGTGTTTTTACTCGACTAGCCTGCGGGATGCATTCTCTCGCACGTGTTTTTACTCGACTAGCCTGCGGGATGCATCCTCGCGCACGTGTTTTTACTCGACTAGCCTGCGGGATGCATCCTCTCGCACGTGATTTTGCTCGACTAGCATGCGGGATGCATCCTCTCGCACGTGTTTTTGCTCGACTACCCTGCGGGATGCATCCCCTCGCACGTGTTTTTGCTCGACTAGCCTGCGGTATGCATCCTATCGCACGTGTTTTTACTCGACTAGCCTGCGGGATGCATTCTCTCGCACGTGTTTTTACTCGACTAGCCTGCGGGATGCATCCCCTCGCACGTGTTTTTACTCGACTAGCCTGCGGGATGCATCCTCTCGCACGTGTTTTTACTCGACTAGCCTGCGGGATGCATCCCCTCGCACGTGTTTTTACTCGACTAGCCTGCGGGATGCATCCTCTCGCACGTGTTTTTACTCGACTAGCCTGCGGGAAGCATCCTCTCGCACGTGTTTTTACTCGACTAGCCTGCGGGAAGCATCCTCTCGCACGTGTTTTTACTCGACTAGCGTGCGGGATGCATTCTCTCGCACGTGTTTTTACTCGACTAGCCTGCGGGAAGCATCCTCTCGCACGTGTTTTTACTCGACTAGCCTGCGGGATGCATCCTCTCGCACGTGTTTTTACTCGACTAGCCTGCGGGATGCATCCTCTCGCACGTGTTTTTACTCGACTAGCCTGCGGGGTGCATCCTCTCGCACGTGTTTTTACTCGACTAGCCTGCGGGATGCATCCTCGCGCAGGTGTTTTTACTCGACTAGCCTGCGGGATGCATCCTCTCGCACGTGTTTTTACTCGACTAGCCTGCGGGGTGCATCCTCTCGCACGTGTTTTTACTCGACTAGCCTGTGGGAAGCATCCTCTCGCACGTGTTTTTACTCGACTAGCCTGCGGGATGCATTCTCTCGCACGTGTTTTTACTCGACTAGCCTGCGGGATGCATCCTCTCGCACGTGTTTCTTACTCGACTAGCCTGCGGGAAGCATCCTCTCGCACGTGTTTTTACTCGACTAGCCTGCGGGATGCATTCTCTCGCACGTGTTTTTACTCGACTAGCCTGCGGGATGCATTCTCTCGCACGTGTTTTTACTCGACTAGACTGCGGGATGCATCCTGTCGCACGTGTTTTTACTCGACTAGCCTGCGGGATGCATCCTCTCGCACGTGTTTTTACTCGACTAGCCTGCGGGATGCATCCTCTCGACGTGTTTTTACTCGGCTAGCCTGCGGGATGCATCCTCTCGCACGTGTTTTTACTCGACTAGCCTGCGGGGTGCATCCTCTCGCACGTGTTTTTACTCGACTAGCCTGCGGGATGCATCCTGTCGAACGTGTTTTTACTCGACTAGCCTGCGGGATGCATCCTCTCGCACGTGTTTTTACTCGACTAGCCTGCGGGATGCATCCTCTCGCACGTGTTTTTACTCGACTAGCCTGCGGGAAGCATCCTCTCGCACGTGTTTTTACTCGACTAGCCTGCGGGAAGCATCCTCTCGCACGTGTTTTTACTCGACTAGCCTGCGGGATGCATTCTCTCGCACGTGTTTTTACTCGACTAGCCTGCGGGATGCATTCTCTCGCACGTGTTTTTACTCGACTAGACTGCGGGATGCATCCTGTCGCACGTGTTTTTACTCGACTAGCCTGCGGGATGCATCCTTTCGCACGTGTTTTTACTCGACTAGCCTGCGGGATGCATCCTCTCGACGTGTTTTTGCTCGACTAGCCTGCGGGAAGCATCCTCTCGCACGTGTTTTTACTCGACTAGCCTGCGGGAAGCATCCTCTCGCACGTGTTTTTACTCGACTAGCCTGCGGGATGCATTCTCTCGCACGTGTTTTTACTCGACTAGCATGCGGGATGCATCCTCTCGCACGTCTTTTTACTCGACTAGCCTGCGGGATGCATCCTCGCGCACGTGTTTTTACTCGACTAGCCTGCGGGATGCATCCTCTCGCACGTGTTTTTGCTCGACTAGCCTGCGGGATGCATCCTCTCGCACGTGTTTTTACTCGACTAGCCTGCGGGAAGCATCCTCTCGCACGTGTTTTTACTCGACTGGCCTGCGGGATGCATTCTCTCGCACGTGTTTTTACTCGACTAGCCTGCGGGATGCATTCTCTCGCACGTGTTTTTACTCGACTAGACTGCGGGATGCATCCTGTCGCACGTGTTTTTACTCGACTAGCCTGCGGGATGCATCCTCTCGCACGTGTTTTTACCCGACTAGCCTGCGGGATGCATCCTCTCGACGTGTTTTTGCTCGACTAGCCTGCGGGAAGCATCCTCTCGCACGTGTTTTTACTCGACTAGCCTGCGGGAAGCATCCTCTCGCACGTGTTTTTACTCGACTAGCCTGCGGGATGCATTCTCTCGCACGTGTTTTTACTCGACTAGCATGCGGGATGCATCCTCTCGCACGTCTTTTTACTCGACTAGCCTGCGGGATGCATTCTCTCGCACGTGTTTTTACTCGACTAGCCTGTGGGAAGCATCCTCTCGCACGTGTTTTTACTCGACTAGCCTGCGGGATGCATTCTCTCGCACGTGTTTTTACTCGACTAGCCTGCGGGATGCATCCTCTCGCACGTGTTTCTTACTCTTCTAGCCTGCGGGATGCATCCTCTCGCACGTGTTTTTACTCGACTAGCCTGCGGGAAGCATCCTATCGCACGTGTTTTTACTCGACTAGCCTGCGGTATGCATCCTATCGCACGTGTTTTTACTCGACTAGCCTGCGGGATGCATCCTCCCGCACGTGTTTTTACTCGACTAGCCTGCGGGATGCATCCTCTCGACGTGTTTTTGCTCGACTAGCCTGCGGGAAGCATCCTCTCGCACGTGTTTTTACTCGACTAGCCTGCGGGAAGCATCCTCTCGCACGTGTTTTTACTCGACTAGCCTGCGGGATGCATCCTCTCGCACGTGTTTTTACTCGACTAGCCTGCGGGAAGCATCTTCTCGCACGTGATTTTACTCGACTAGACTGCGGGATGCATCCTCTCGCACGTGTTTTTACTCGACTAGCCTGCGGGAAGCATCCTCTCGCACGTGTTTTTACTCGACTAGCCTGCGGGATGCATTCTCCCGCACGTGTTTTTACTCGACTAGCCTGCGGGATGCATCCTCTCGCACGTGTTTTTACTCGACTAGCCTGCGGGAAGCATCCTCTCGCACGTGTTTTTACTCGACTAGCCTGCGGGATGCATTCTCTCGCACGTGTTTTTACTCGACTAGCCTGCGGGATGCATTCTCTCGCACGTGTTTTTACTCGACTAGACTGCGGGATGCATCCTCTCGCACGTGTTTTTGCTCGACTACCCTGCGGGATGCATCCTCTCGCACGTGTTTTTACTCGACTAGCCTGCGGGAAGCATCCTCTCGCACGTGTTTTTACTCGACTAGCCTGCGGGATGCATTCTCTCGCACGTGTTTTTACTCGACTAGCCTGCGGGATGCATTCTCTCGCACGTGTTTTTACTCGACTAGACTGCGGGATGCATCCTGTCGCACGTGTTTTTACTCGACTAGCCTGCGGGATGCATCCTCTCGCACGTGTTTTTACTCGACTAGCCTGCGGGATGCATCCTCTCGACGTGTTTTTGCTCGACTAGCCTGCGGGAAGCATCCTCTCGCACGTGTTTTTACTCAACTAGCCTGCGGGAAGCATCCTCTCGCACGTGTTTTTACTCGACTAGCCTGCGGGATGCATTCTCTCGCACGTGTTTTTACTCGACTAGCATGCGGGATGCATCCTCTCGCACGTCTTTTTACTCGACTAGCCTGCGGGATGCATTCTCTCGCACGTGTTTTTACTCGACTAGCCTGCGGGATGCATCCTCTCGCACGTGTTTTTACTCTTCTAGCCTGCGGGATGCATCCTCTCGCACGTGTTTTTACTCGACTAGCCTGCGGGATGCATCCTCTCGCACGTGTTTTTACTCTTCTAGCCTGCGGGATGCATCCTCTCGCACGTGTTTTTACTCGACTAGCCTGCGGGAAGCATCCTCTCGCACGTGTTTTTACTCTTCTAGCCTGCGGGATGCATCCTCTCGCACGTGTTTTTACTCGACTAGCCTGCGGGATGCATCCTCGCGCACGTGTTTTTACTCGACTAGCCTGCGGGATGCATCCTCTCGCACGTGTTTTTACTCGACTAGCATGCGGGATGCATCCTCTCGCACGTGTTTTTGCTCGACTACCCTGCGGGATGCATCCCCTCGCACGTGTTTTTGCTCGACTAGCCTGCGGTATGCATCCTATCGCACGTGTTTTTACTCGACTAGCCTGCGGGATGCATTCTCTCGCACGTGTTTTTACTCGACTAGCCTGCGGGATGCATCCTCGCGCACGTGTTTTTACTCGACTAGCCTGCGGGATGCATCCTCTCGCACGTGTTTTTGCTCGACTAGCATGCGGGATGCATCCTCTCGCACGTGTTTTTGCTCGACTACCCTGCGGGATGCATCCCCTCGCACGTGTTTTTGCTCGACTAGCCTGCGGTATGCATCCTATCGCACGTGTTTTTACTCGACTAGCCTGCGGGATGCATTCTCTCGCACGTGTTTTTACTCGACTAGCATGCGGGATGCATCCTCTCGCACGTGTTTTTACTCGACTAGCCTGCGGGATGCATCCTCCCGCACGTGTTTTTACTCGACTAGCCTGCGGGATGCATCCTCTCGCACGTGTTTTTACTCGACTAGCCTGCGGGATGCATCCTCTCGCACGTGTTTTTCCTCGACTAGCCTGCGGGATGCATTCTCTCGCACGTGTTTTTACTCGACTAGCCTGCGGGATGCATCCTCTCGCACGTGTTTTTACTCGACTAGCCTGCGGGATGCATCCTCTCGACGTGTTTTTGCTCGACTAGCCTGCGGGAAGCATCCTCTCGCACGTGTTTTTACTCGACTAGCCTGCGGGAAGCATCCTCTCGCACGTGTTTTTACTCGACTAGCCTGCGGGATGCATCCTCTCGCACGTGTTTTTACTCGACTAGCCTGCGGGAAGCATCTTCTCGCACGTGATTTTACTCGACTAGACTGCGGGATGCATCCTCTCGCACGTGTTTTTACTCGACTAGCCTGCGGGAAGCATCCTCTCGCACGTGTTTTTACTCGACTAGCCTGCGGGATGCATTCTCTCTCACGTGTTTTTACTCGACTAGCCTGCGGGATGCATCCTCTCGCACGTGTTTTTACTCGACTAGCCTGCGGGATGCATCCTCTCGCACGTGTTTTTACTCGACTAGCCTGCGGGAAGCATCCTCTCGCACGTGTTTTTACTCGACTAGCCTGCGGGATGCATTCTCTCGCACGTGTTTTTACTCGACTAGCCTGCGGGATGCATCCTCTCGCACGTGTTTTTACTCGACTAGCCTGCGGGATGCATCCTCTCGCACGTGTTTTTACTCGACTAGCCTGCGGGATGCATCCTCTCGCACGTGTTTTTACTCGACTAGCCTGCGGGAAGCATCCTCTCGCACGTGTTTTTACTCGACTAGCCTGCGGGAAGCATCCTCTCGCACGTGTTTTTACTCGACTAGCCTGCGGGATGCATTCTCTCGCACGTGTTTTTACTCGACTAGCCTGCGGGAAGCATCCTCTCGCACGTGTTTTTACTCGACTAGCCTGCGGGATGCATCCTCTCGCACGTGTTTTTACTCGACTAGCCTGCGGGATGCATCCTCTCGCACGTGTTTTTACTCGACTAGCCTGCGGGGTGCATCCTCTCGCACGTGTTTTTACTCGACTAGCCTGCGGGATGCATCCTCGCGCAGGTGTTTTTACTCGACTAGCCTGCGGGATGCATCCTCTCGCACGTGTTTTTACTCGACTAGCCTGCGGGGTGCATCCTCTCGCACGTGTTTTTACTCGACTAGCCTGTGGGAAGCATCCTCTCGCACGTGTTTTTACTCGACTAGCCTGCGGGATGCATTCTCTCGCACGTGTTTTTACTCGACTAGCCTGCGGGATGCATCCTCTCGCACGTGTTTCTTACTCGACTAGCCTGCGGGAAGCATCCTCTCGCACGTGTTTTTACTCGACTAGCCTGCGGGATGCATTCTCTCGCACGTGTTTTTACTCGACTAGCCTGCGGGATGCATTCTCTCGCACGTGTTTTTACTCGACTAGACTGCGGGATGCATCCTGTCGCACGTGTTTTTACTCGACTAGCCTGCGGGATGCATCCTCTCGCACGTGTTTTTACTCGACTAGCCTGCGGGATGCATCCTCTCGACGTGTTTTTACTCGGCTAGCCTGCGGGATGCATCCTCTCGCACGTGTTTTTACTCGACTAGCCTGCGGGGTGCATCCTCTCGCACGTGTTTTTACTCGACTAGCCTGCGGGATGCATCCTGTCGCACGTGTTTTTACTCGACTAGCCTGCGGGATGCATCCTCTCGCACGTGTTTTTACTCGACTAGCCTGCGGGATGCATCCTCTCGCAAGTGTTTTTACTCGACTAGCCTGCGGGAAGCATCCTCTCGCACGTGTTTTTACTCGACTAGCCTGCGGGAAGCATCCTCTCGCACGTGTCTTTACTCGACTAGCCTGCGGGATGCATTCTCTCGCACGTGTTTTTACTCGACTAGCCTGCGGGATGCATTCTCTCGCACGTGTTTTTACTCGACTAGACTGCGGGATGCATCCTGTCGCACGTGTTTTTACTCGACTAGCCTGCGGGATGCATCCTTTCGCACGTGTTTTTACTCGACTAGCCTGCGGGATGCATCCTCTCGACGTGTTTTTGCTCGACTAGCCTGCGGGAAGCATCCTCTCGCACGTGTTTTTACTCGACTAGCCTGCGGGAAGCATCCTCTCGCACGTGTTTTTACTCGACTAGCCTGCGGGATGCATTCTCTCGCACGTGTTTTTACTCGACTAGCATGCGGGATGCATCCTCTCGCACGTCTTTTTACTCGACTAGCCTGCGGGATGCATTCTCTCGCACGTGTTTTTACTCGACTAGCCTGTGGGAAGCATCCTCTCGCACGTGTTTTTACTCGACTAGCCTGCGGGATGCATTCTCTCGCACGTGTTTTTACTCGACTAGCCTGCGGGATGCATCCTCTCGCACGTGTTTCTTACTCTTCTAGCCTGCGGGATGCATCCTCTCGCACGTCTTTTTACTCGACTAGCCTGCGGGATGCATCCTATCGCACGTGTTTTTACTCGACTAGCCTGCGGTATGCATCCTATCGCACGTGTTTTTACTCGACTAGCCTGCGGGATGCATCCTCCCGCACGTGTTTTTACTCGACTAGCCTGCGGGATGCATCCTCTCGACGTGTTTTTGCTCGACTAGCCTGCGGGAAGCATCCTCTCGCACGTGTTTTTACTCGACTAGCCTGCGGGAAGCATCCTCTCGCACGTGTTTTTACTCGACTAGCCTGCGGGATGCATCCTCTCGCACGTGTTTTTACTCGACTAGCCTGCGGGAAGCATCTTCTCGCACGTGATTTTACTCGACTAGACTGCGGGATGCATCCTCTCGCACGTGTTTTTACTCGACTAGCCTGCGGGAAGCATCCTCTCGCACGTGTTTTTACTCGACTAGCCTGCGGGATGCATTCTCCCGCACGTGTTTTTACTCGACTAGCCTGCGGGATGCATCCTCTCGCACGTGTTTTTACTCGACTAGCCTGCGGGAAGCATCCTCTCGCACGTGTTTTTACTCGACTAGCCTGCGGGATGCATTCTCTCGCACGTGTTTTTACTCGACTAGCCTGCGGGATGCATTCTCTCGCACGTGTTTTTACTCGACTAGACTGCGGGATGCATCCTGTCGCACGTGTTTTTACTCGACTAGCCTGCGGGATGCATCCTCTCGCACGTGTTTTTACTCGACTAGCCTGCGGGATGCATCCTCTCGACGTGTTTTTGCTCGACTAGCCTGCGGGAAGCATCCTCTCGCACGTGTTTTTACTCGACTAGCCTGCGGGATGCATCCTCTCGCACGTGTTTTTGCTCGACTACCCTGCGGGATGCATCCTCTCGCACGTGTTTTTACTCGACTAGCCTGCGGGAAGCATCCTCTCGCACGTGTTTTTACTCGACTAGCCTGCGGGAAGCATCCTCTCGCACGTGTTTTTACTCGTCTAGCCTGCGGGATGCATCCTCTCGCACGTGTTTTTACTCGACTAGCCTGCGGGAAGCATCTTCTCGCACGTGATTTTACTCGACTAGACTGCGGGATGCATCCTCTCGCACGTGTTTTTACTCGACTAGCCTGCGGGAAGCATCCTCTCGCACGTGTTTTTACTCGACTAGCCTGCGGGATGCATCCTCTCGCACGTGTTTTTACTCGACTAGCCTGCGGGATGCATCCTCTCGCACGTGTTTTTACTCGACTAGCCTGCGGGAAGCATCCTCTCGCACGTGTTTTTACTCGACTAGCCTGCGGGATGCATTCTCTCGCACGTGTTTTTACTCGACTAGCCTGCGGGATGCATCCTCTCGCACGTGTTTTTACTCGACTAGCCTGCGGGATGCATCCTCTCGCACGTGTTTTTACTCGACTAGCCTGCGGGATGCATCCTCTCGCACGTGTTTTTACTCGACTAGCCTGCGGGAAGCATCCTCTCGCACGTGTTTTTACTCGACTAGCCTGCGGGAAGCATCCTCTCGCACGTGTTTTTACTCGACTAGCCTGCGGGATGCATTCTCTCGCACGTGTTTTTACTCGACTAGCCTGCGGGAAGCATCCTCTCGCACGTGTTTTTACTCGACTAGCCTGCGGGATGCATCCTCTCGCACGTGTTTTTACTCGACTAGCCTGCGGGATGCATCCTCTCGCACGTGTTTTTACTCGACTAGCCTGCGGGGTGCATCCTCTCGCACGTGTTTTTACTCGACTAGCCTGCGGGATGCATCCTCGCGCAGGTGTTTTTACTCGACTAGCCTGCGGGATGCATCCTCTCGCACGTGTTTTTACTCGACTAGCCTGCGGGGTGCATCCTCTCGCACGTGTTTTTTACTCGACTAGCCTGTGGGAAGCATCCTCTCGCACGTGTTTTTACTCGACTAGCCTGCGGGATGCATTCTCTCGCACGTGTTTTTACTCGACTAGCCTGCGGGATGCATCCTCTCGACGTGTTTTTACTCGGCTAGCCTGCGGGATGCATCCTCTCGCACGTGTTTTTACTCGACTAGCCTGCGGGGTGCATCCTCTCGCACGTGTTTTTACTCGACTAGCCTGCGGGATGCATCCTGTCGCACGTGTTTTTACTCGACTAGCCTGCGGGATGCATCCTCTCGCACGTGTTTTTACTCGACTAGCCTGCGGGATGCATCCTCTCGCAAGTGTTTTTACTCGACTAGCCTGCGGGAAGCATCCTCTCGCACGTGTTTTTACTCGACTAGCCTGCGGGAAGCATCCTCTCGCACGTGTCTTTACTCGACTAGCCTGCGGGATGCATTCTCTCGCACGTGTTTTTACTCGACTAGCCTGCGGGATGCATTCTCTCGCACGTGTTTTTACTCGACTAGACTGCGGGATGCATCCTGTCGCACGTGTTTTTACTCGACTAGCCTGCGGATGCATCCTTTCGCACGTGTTTTTACTCGACTAGCCTGCGGGATGCATCCTCTCGACGTGTTTTTGCTCGACTAGCCTGCGGGAAGCATCCTCTCGCACGTGTTTTTACTCGACTAGCCTGCGGGAAGCATCCTCTCGCACGTGTTTTTACTCGACTAGCCTGCGGGATGCATTCTCTCGCACGTGTTTTTACTCGACTAGCATGCGGGATGCATCCTCTCGCACGTCTTTTTACTCGACTAGCCTGCGGGATGCATTCTCTCGCACGTGTTTTTACTCGACTAGCCTGTGGGAAGCATCCTCTCGCACGTGTTTTTACTCGACTAGCCTGCGGGATGCATTCTCTCGCACGTGTTTTTACTCGACTAGCCTGCGGGATGCATCCTCTCGCACGTGTTTCTTACTCTTCTAGCCTGCGGGATGCATCCTCTCGCACGTGTTTTTACTCGACTAGCCTGCGGGAAGCATCCTATCGCACGTGTTTTTACTCGACTAGCCTGCGGTATGCATCCTATCGCACGTGTTTTTTACTCGACTAGCCTGCGGGATGCATCCTCCCGCACGTGTTTTTACTCGACTAGCCTGCGGGATGCATCCTCTCGACGTGTTTTTGCTCGACTAGCCTGCGGGAAGCATCCTCTCGCACGTGTTTTTACTCGACTAGCCTGCGGGAAGCATCCTCTCGCACGTGTTTTTACTCGACTAGCCTGCGGGATGCATCCTCTCGCACGTGTTTTTACTCGACTAGCCTGCGGGAAGCATCTTCTCGCACGTGATTTTACTCGACTAGACTGCGGGATGCATCCTCTCGCACGTGTTTTTACTCGACTAGCCTGCGGGAAGCATCCTCTCGCACGTGTTTTTACTCGACTAGCCTGCGGGAAGCATCCTCTCGCACGTGTTTTTACTCGACTAGCCTGCGGGATGCATCCTCTCGCACGTGTTTTTGCTCGACTACCCTGCGGGATGCATCCTCTCGCACGTGTTTTTACTCGACTAGCCTGCGGGAAGCATCCTCTCGCACGTGTTTTTACTCGACTAGCCTGCGGGATGCATTCTCTCGCACGTGTTTTTACTCGACTAGCCTGCGGGATGCATTCTCTCGCACGTGTTTTTACTCGACTAGACTGCGGGATGCATCCTGTCGCACGTGTTTTTACTCGACTAGCCTGCGGGATGCATCCTCTCGCACGTGTTTTTACTCGACTAGCCTGCGGGATGCATCCTCTCGACGTGTTTTTGCTCGACTAGCCTGCGGGAAGCATCCTCTCGCACGTGTTTTTACTCGACTAGCCTGCGGGAAGCATCCTCTCGCACGTGTTTTTACTCGACTAGCCTGCGGGATGCATTCTCTCGCACGTGTTTTTACTCGACTAGCATGCGGGATGCATCCTCTCGCACGTCTTTTTACTCGACTAGCCTGCGGGATGCATTCTCTCGCACGTGTTTTTACTCGACTAGCCTGCGGGATGCATCCTTTCGCACGTGTTTTTACTCTTCTAGCCTGCGGGATGCATCCTCTCGCACGTGTTTTTACTCGACTAGCCTGCGGGATGCATCCTCTCGCACGTGTTTTTACTCTTCTAGCCTGCGGGATGCATCCTCTCGCACGTGTTTTTACTCGACTAGCCTGCGGGAAGCATCCTCTCGCACGTGTTTTTACTCTTCTAGCCTGCGGGATGCATCCTCTCGCACGTGTTTTTACTCGACTAGCCTGCGGGATGCATCCTCGCGCACGTGTTTTTACTCGACTAGCCTGCGGGATGCATTCTCTCGCACGTGTTTTTACTCGACTAGCCTGCGGGATGCATCCTCGCGCACGTGTTTTTACTCGACTAGCCTGCGGGATGCATCCTCTCGCACGTGTTTTTGCTCGACTAGCATGCGGGATGCATCCTCTCGCACGTGTTTTTGCTCGACTACCCTGCGGGATGCATCCCCTCGCACGTGTTTTTGCTCGACTAGCCTGCGGTATGCATCCTATCGCACGTGTTTTTACTCGACTAGCCTGCGGGATGCATTCTCTCGCACGTGTTTTTACTCGACTAGCATGCGGGATGCATCCTCTCGCACGTGTTTTTACTCGACTAGCCTGCGGGATGCATCCTCGCGCACGTGTTTTTACTCGACTAGCCTGCGGGATGCATCCTCTCGCACGTGTTTTTACTCGACTAGCATGCGGGATGCATCCTCTCGCACGTGTTTTTGCTCGACTACCCTGCGGGATGCATCCCCTCGCACGTGTTTTTGCTCGACTAGCCTGCGGTATGCATCCTATCGCACGTGTTTTTACTCGACTAGCCTGCGGGATGCATTCTCTCGCACGTGTTTTTACTCGACTAGCCTGCGGGATGCATCCTCGCGCACGTGTTTTTACTCGACTAGCCTGCGGGATGCATCCTCTCGCACGTGTTTTTGCTCGACTAGCATGCGGGATGCATCCTCTCGCACGTGTTTTTGCTCGACTACCCTGCGGGATGCATCCCCTCGCACGTGTTTTTGCTCGACTAGCCTGCGGTATGCATCCTATCGCACGTGTTTTTACTCGACTAGCCTGCGGGATGCATTCTCTCGCACGTGTTTTTACTCGACTAGCATGCGGGATGCATCCTCTCGCACGTGTTTTTACTCGACTAGCCTGCGGGATGCATCCTCCCGCACGTGTTTTTACTCGACTAGCCTGCGGGATGCATCCTCTCGCACGTGTTTTTACTCGACTAGCCTGCGGGATGCATCCTCTCGCACGTGTTTTTCCTCGACTAGCCTGCGGGATGCATTCTCTCGCACGTGTTTTTACTCGACTAGCCTGCGGGATGCATCCTCTCGCACGTGTTTTTACTCGACTAGCCTGCGGGATGCATCCTCTCGACGTGTTTTTGCTCGACTAGCCTGCGGGAAGCATCCTCTCGCACGTGTTTTTACTCGACTAGCCTGCGGGAAGCATCCTCTCGCACGTGTTTTTACTCGACTAGCCTGCGGGATGCATCCTCTCGCACGTGTTTTTACTCGACTAGCCTGCGGGAAGCATCTTCTCGCACGTGATTTTACTCGACTAGACTGCGGGATGCATCCTCTCGCACGTGTTTTTACTCGACTAGCATGCGGGATGCATCCTCTCGCACGTGTTTTTACTCGACTAGCCTGCGGGATGCATCCTCGCGCACGTGTTTTTACTCGACTAGCCTGCGGGATGCATCCTCTCGCACGTGTTTTTACTCGACTAGCATGCGGGATGCATCCTCTCGCACGTGTTTTTGCTCGACTACCCTGCGGGATGCATCCCCTCGCACGTGTTTTTGCTCGACTAGCCTGCGGTATGCATCCTATCGCACGTGTTTTTACTCGACTAGCCTGCGGGATGCATTCTCTCGCACGTGTTTTTACTCGACTAGCCTGCGGGATGCATCCTCGCGCACGTGTTTTTACTCGACTAGCCTGCGGGATGCATCCTCTCGCACGTGTTTTTGCTCGACTAGCATGCGGGATGCATCCTCTCGCACGTGTTTTTGCTCGACTACCCTGCGGGATGCATCCCCTCGCACGTGTTTTTGCTCGACTAGCCTGCGGTATGCATCCTATCGCACGTGTTTTTACTCGACTAGCCTGCGGGATGCATTCTCTCGCACGTGTTTTTACTCGACTAGCATGCGGGATGCATCCTCTCGCACGTGTTTTTACTCGACTAGCCTGCGGGATGCATCCTCCCGCACGTGTTTTTACTCGACTAGCCTGCGGGATGCATCCTCTCGCACGTGTTTTTACTCGACTAGCCTGCGGGATGCATCCTCTCGCACGTGTTTTTCCTCGACTAGCCTGCGGGATGCATTCTCTCGCACGTGTTTTTACTCGACTAGCCTGCGGGATGCATCCTCTCGCACGTGTTTTTACTCGACTAGCCTGCGGGATGCATCCTCTCGACGTGTTTTTGCTCGACTAGCCTGCGGGAAGCATCCTCTCGCACGTGTTTTTACTCGACTAGCCTGCGGGAAGCATCCTCTCGCACGTGTTTTTACTCGACTAGCCTGCGGGATGCATCCTCTCGCACGTGTTTTTACTCGACTAGCCTGCGGGAAGCATCTTCTCGCACGTGATTTTACTCGACTAGACTGCGGGATGCATCCTCTCGCACGTGTTTTTACTCGACTAGCCTGCGGGAAGCATCCTCTCGCACGTGTTTTTACTCGACTAGCCTGCGGGATGCATCCTCTCGCACGTGTTTCTTACTCTTCTAGCCTGCGGGATGCATCCTCTCGCACGTGTTTTTACTCGACTAGCCTGCGGGAAGCATCCTATCGCACGTGTTTTTACTCGACTAGCCTGCGGTATGCATCCTATCGCACGTGTTTTTACTCGACTAGCCTGCGGGATGCATCCTCCCGCACGTGTTTTTACTCGACTAGCCTGCGGGATGCATCCTCTCGACGTGTTTTTGCTCGACTAGCCTGCGGGAAGCATCCTCTCGCACGTGTTTTTACTCGACTAGCCTGCGGGAAGCATCCTCTCGCACGTGTTTTTACTCGACTAGCCTGCGGGATGCATCCTCTCGCACGTGTTTTTACTCGACTAGCCTGCGGGAAGCATCTTCTCGCACGTGATTTTACTCGACTAGACTGCGGGATGCATCCTCTCGCACGTGTTTTTACTCGACTAGCCTGCGGGAAGCATCCTCTCGCACGTGTTTTTACTCGACTAGCCTGCGGGATGCATTCTCCCGCACGTGTTTTTACTCGACTAGCCTGCGGGATGCATCCTCTCGCACGTGTTTTTACTCGACTAGCCTGCGGGAAGCATCCTCTCGCACGTGTTTTTACTCGACTAGCCTGCGGGATGCATTCTCTCGCACGTGTTTTTACTCGACTAGCCTGCGGGATGCATTCTCTCGCACGTGTTTTTACTCGACTAGACTGCGGGATGCATCCTGTCGCACGTGTTTTTACTCGACTAGCCTGCGGGATGCATCCTCTCGCACGTGTTTTTACTCGACTAGCCTGCGGGATGCATCCTCTCGACGTGTTTTTGCTCGACTAGCCTGCGGGAAGCATCCTCTCGCACGTGTTTTTACTCGACTAGCCTGCGGGATGCATCCTCTCGCACGTGTTTTTGCTCGACTACCCTGCGGGATGCATCCTCTCGCACGTGTTTTTACTCGACTAGCCTGCGGGAAGCATCCTCTCGCACGTGTTTTTACTCGACTAGCCTGCGGGATGCATTCTCTCGCACGTGTTTTTACTCGACTAGCCTGCGGGATGCATTCTCTCGCACGTGTTTTTACTCGACTAGACTGCGGGATGCATCCTGTCGCACGTGTTTTTACTCGACTAGCCTGCGGGATGCATCCTCTCGCACGTGTTTTTACTCGACTAGCCTGCGGGATGCATCCTCTCGACGTGTTTTTGCTCGACTAGCCTGCGGGAAGCATCCTCTCGCACGTGTTTTTACTCGACTAGCCTGCGGGAAGCATCCTCTCGCACGTGTTTTTACTCGACTAGCCTGCGGGATGCATTCTCTCGCACGTGTTTTTACTCGACTAGCATGCGGGATGCATCCTCTCGCACGTCTTTTTACTCGACTAGCCTGCGGGATGCATTCTCTCGCACGTGTTTTTACTCGACTAGCCTGCGGGATGCATCCTCTCGCACGTGTTTTTACTCTTCTAGCCTGCGGGATGCATCCTCTCGCACGTGTTTTTACTCGACTAGCCTGCGGGATGCATCCTCTCGCACGTGTTTTTACTCTTCTAGCCTGCGGGATGCATCCTCTCGCACGTGTTTTTACTCGACTAGCCTGCGGGAAGCATCCTCTCGCACGTGTTTTTACTCTTCTAGCCTGCGGGATGCATCCTCTCGCACGTGTTTTTACTCGACTAGCCTGCGGGATGCATCCTCGCGCACGTGTTTTTACTCGACTAGCCTGCGGGATGCATTCTCTCGCACGTGTTTTTACTCGACTAGCCTGCGGGATGCATCCTCGCGCACGTGTTTTTACTCGACTAGCCTGCGGGATGCATCCTCTCGCACGTGTTTTTGCTCGACTAGCATGCGGGATGCATCCTCTCGCACGTGTTTTTGCTCGACTACCCTGCGGGATGCATCCCCTCGCACGTGTTTTTGCTCGACTAGCCTGCGGTATGCATCCTATCGCACGTGTTTTTACTCGACTAGCCTGCGGGATGCATTCTCTCGCACGTGTTTTTACTCGACTAGCATGCGGGATGCATCCTCTCGCACGTGTTTTTACTCGACTAGCCTGCGGGATGCATCCTCGCGCACGTGTTTTTACTCGACTAGCCTGCGGGATGCATCCTCTCGCACGTGTTTTTACTCGACTAGCATGCGGGATGCATCCTCTCGCACGTGTTTTTGCTCGACTACCCTGCGGGATGCATCCCCTCGCACGTGTTTTTGCTCGACTAGCCTGCGGTATGCATCCTATCGCACGTGTTTTTACTCGACTAGCCTGCGGGATGCATTCTCTCGCACGTGTTTTTACTCGACTAGCCTGCGGGATGCATCCTCGCGCACGTGTTTTTACTCGACTAGCCTGCGGGATGCATCCTCTCGCACGTGTTTTTGCTCGACTAGCATGCGGGATGCATCCTCTCGCACGTGTTTTTGCTCGACTACCCTGCGGGATGCATCCCCTCGCACGTGTTTTTGCTCGACTAGCCTGCGGTATGCATCCTATCGCACGTGTTTTTACTCGACTAGCCTGCGGGATGCATTCTCTCGCACGTGTTTTTACTCGACTAGCATGCGGGATGCATCCTCTCGCACGTGTTTTTACTCGACTAGCCTGCGGGATGCATCCTCCCGCACGTGTTTTTACTCGACTAGCCTGCGGGATGCATCCTCTCGCACGTGTTTTTACTCGACTAGCCTGCGGGATGCATCCTCTCGCACGTGTTTTTCCTCGACTAGCCTGCGGGATGCATTCTCTCGCACGTGTTTTTACTCGACTAGCCTGCGGGATGCATCCTCTCGCACGTGTTTTTACTCGACTAGCCTGCGGGATGCATCCTCTCGACGTGTTTTTGCTCGACTAGCCTGCGGGAAGCATCCTCTCGCACGTGTTTTTACTCGACTAGCCTGCGGGAAGCATCCTCTCGCACGTGTTTTTACTCGACTAGCCTGCGGGATGCATCCTCTCGCACGTGTTTTTACTCGACTAGCCTGCGGGAAGCATCTTCTCGCACGTGATTTTACTCGACTAGACTGCGGGATGCATCCTCTCGCACGTGTTTTTACTCGACTAGCCTGCGGGAAGCATCCTCTCGCACGTGTTTTTACTCGACTAGCCTGCGGGATGCATTCTCTCTCACGTGTTTTTACTCGACTAGCCTGCGGGATGCATCCTCTCGCACGTGTTTTTACTCGACTAGCCTGCGGGATGCATCCTCTCGCACGTGTTTTTACTCGACTAGCCTGCGGGAAGCATCCTCTCGCACGTGTATTTACTCGACTAGCCTGCGGGATGCATTCTCTCGCACGTGTTTTTACTCGACTAGCCTGCGGGATGCATCCTCTCGCACGTGTTTTTACTCGACTAGCCTGCGGGATGCATCCTCTCGCACGTGTTTTTACTCGACTAGCCTGCGGGATGCATCCTCTCGCACGTGTTTTTACTCGACTAGCCTGCGGGAAGCATCCTCTCGCACGTGTTTTTACTCGACTAGCCTGCGGGAAGCATCCTCTCGCACGTGTTTTTACTCGACTAGCCTGCGGGATGCATTCTCTCGCACGTGTTTTTACTCGACTAGCCTGCGGGAAGCATCCTCTCGCACGTGTTTTTACTCGACTAGCCTGCGGGATGCATCCTCTCGCACGTGTTTTTACTCGACTAGCCTGCGGGATGCATCCTCTCGCACGTGTTTTTACTCGACTAGCCTGCGGGGTGCATCCTCTCGCACGTGTTTTTACTCGACTAGCCTGTGGGAAGCATCCTCTCGCACGTGTTTTTACTCGACTAGCCTGCGGGATGCATTCTCTCGCACGTGTTTTTACTCGACTAGCCTGCGGGATGCATCCTCTCGCACGTGTTTCTTACTCGACTAGCCTGCGGGAAGCATCCTCTCGCACGTGTTTTTACTCGACTAGCCTGCGGGATGCATTCTCTCGCACGTGTTTTTACTCGACTAGCCTGCGGGATGCATTCTCTCGCACGTGTTTTTACTCGACTAGACTGCGGGATGCATCCTGTCGCACGTGTTTTTACTCGACTAGCCTGCGGGATGCATCCTCTCGCACGTGTTTTTACTCGACTAGCCTGCGGGATGCATCCTCTCGACGTGTTTTTACTCGGCTAGCCTGCGGGATGCATCCTCTCGCACGTGTTTTTACTCGACTAGCCTGCGGGGTGCATCCTCTCGCACGTGTTTTTACTCGACTAGCCTGCGGGATGCATCCTGTCGCACGTGTTTTTACTCGACTAGCCTGCGGGATGCATCCTCTCGCACGTGTTTTTACTCGACTAGCCTGCGGGATGCATCCTCTCGCAAGTGTTTTTACTCGACTAGCCTGCGGGAAGCATCCTCTCGCACGTGTTTTTACTCGACTAGCCTGCGGGAAGCATCCTCTCGCACGTGTCTTTACTCGACTAGCCTGCGGGATGCATTCTCTCGCACGTGTTTTTACTCGACTAGCCTGCGGGATGCATCCTTTCGCACGTGTTTTTACTCGACTAGCCTGCGGGATGCATCCTCTCGACGTGTTTTTGCTCGACTAGCCTGCGGGAAGCATCCTCTCGCACGTGTTTTTACTCGACTAGCCTGCGGGAAGCATCCTCTCGCACGTGTTTTTACTCGACTAGCCTGCGGGATGCATTCTCTCGCACGTGTTTTTACTCGACTAGCATGCGGGATGCATCCTCTCGCACGTCTTTTTACTCGACTAGCCTGCGGGATGCATTCTCTCGCACGTGTTTTTACTCGACTAGCCTGTGGGAAGCATCCTCTCGCACGTGTTTTTTACTCGACTAGCCTGCGGGATGCATTCTCTCGCACGTGTTTTTACTCGACTAGCCTGCGGGATGCATCCTCTCGCACGTGTTTCTTACTCTTCTAGCCTGCGGGATGCATCCTCTCGCACGTGTTTTTACTCGACTAGCCTGCGGGAAGCATCCTATCGCACGTGTTTTTACTCGACTAGCCTGCGGTATGCATCCTATCGCACGTGTTTTTACTCGACTAGCCTGCGGGATGCATCCTCCCGCACGTGTTTTTACTCGACTAGCCTGCGGGATGCATCCTCTCGACGTGTTTTTGCTCGACTAGCCTGCGGGAAGCATCCTCTCGCACGTGTTTTTACTCGACTAGCCTGCGGGAAGCATCCTCTCGCACGTGTTTTTACTCGACTAGCCTGCGGGATGCATCCTCTCGCACGTGTTTTTACTCGACTAGCCTGCGGGAAGCATCTTCTCGCACGTGATTTTACTCGACTAGACTGCGGGATGCATCCTCTCGCACGTGTTTTTACTCGACTAGCCTGCGGGAAGCATCCTCTCGCACGTGTTTTTACTCGACTAGCCTGCGGGATGCATTCTCCCGCACGTGTTTTTACTCGACTAGCCTGCGGGATGCATCCTCTCGCACGTGTTTTTACTCGACTAGCCTGCGGGAAGCATCCTCTCGCACGTGTTTTTACTCGACTAGCCTGCGGGATGCATTCTCTCGCACGTGTTTTTACTCGACTAGCCTGCGGGATGCATTCTCTCGCACGTGTTTTTACTCGACTAGACTGCGGGATGCATCCTGTCGCACGTGTTTTTACTCGACTAGCCTGCGGGATGCATCCTCTCGCACGTGTTTTTACTCGACTAGCCTGCGGGATGCATCCTCTCGACGTGTTTTTGCTCGACTAGCCTGCGGGAAGCATCCTCTCGCACGTGTTTTTACTCGACTAGCCTGCGGGATGCATCCTCTCGCACGTGTTTTTGCTCGACTACCCTGCGGGATGCATCCTCTCGCACGTGTTTTTACTCGACTAGCCTGCGGGAAGCATCCTCTCGCACGTGTTTTTACTCGACTAGCCTGCGGGATGCATTCTCTCGCACGTGTTTTTACTCGACTAGCCTGCGGGATGCATTCTCTCGCACGTGTTTTTACTCGACTAGACTGCGGGATGCATCCTGTCGCACGTGTTTTTACTCGACTAGCCTGCGGGATGCATCCTCTCGCACGTGTTTTTACTCGACTAGCCTGCGGGATGCATCCTCTCGACGTGTTTTTGCTCGACTAGCCTGCGGGAAGCATCCTCTCGCACGTGTTTTTACTCGACTAGCCTGCGGGAAGCATCCTCTCGCACGTGTTTTTACTCGACTAGCCTGCGGGATGCATTCTCTCGCACGTGTTTTTACTCGACTAGCATGCGGGATGCATCCTCTCGCACGTCTTTTTACTCGACTAGCCTGCGGGATGCATTCTCTCGCACGTGTTTTTACTCGACTAGCCTGCGGGATGCATCCTCTCGCACGTGTTTTTACTCTTCTAGCCTGCGGGATGCATCCTCTCGCACGTGTTTTTACTCGACTAGCCTGCGGGATGCATCCTCTCGCACGTGTTTTTACTCTTCTAGCCTGCGGGATGCATCCTCTCGCACGTGTTTTTACTCGACTAGCCTGCGGGAAGCATCCTCTCGCACGTGTTTTTACTCTTCTAGCCTGCGGGATGCATCCTCTCGCACGTGTTTTTACTCGACTAGCCTGCGGGATGCATCCTCGCGCACGTGTTTTTACTCGACTAGCCTGCGGGATGCATCCTCTCGCACGTGTTTTTACTCGACTAGCATGCGGGATGCATCCTCTCTCACGTGTTTTTGCTCGACTACCCTGCGGGATGCATCCCCTCGCACGTGTTTTTGCTCGACTAGCCTGCGGTATGCATCCTATCGCACGTGTTTTTACTCGACTAGCCTGCGGGATGCATTCTCTCGCACGTGTTTTTACTCGACTAGCCTGCGGGATGCATCCTCGCGCACGTGTTTTTACTCGACTAGCCTGCGGGATGCATCCTCTCGCACGTGTTTTTGCTCGACTAGCATGCGGGATGCATCCTCTCGCACGTGTTTTTGCTCGACTACCCTGCGGGATGCATCCCCTCGCACGTGTTTTTGCTCGACTAGCCTGCGGTATGCATCCTATCGCACGTGTTTTTACTCGACTAGCCTGCGGGATGCATTCTCTCGCACGTGTTTTTACTCGACTAGCATGCGGGATGCATCCTCTCGCACGTGTTTTTACTCGACTAGCCTGCGGGATGCATCCTCCCGCACGTGTTTTTACTCGACTAGCCTGCGGGATGCATCCTCTCGCACGTGTTTTTACTCGACTAGCCTGCGGGATGCATCCTCTCGCACGTGTTTTTCCTCGACTAGCCTGCGGGATGCATTCTCTCGCACGTGTTTTTACTCGACTAGCCTGCGGGATGCATCCTCTCGCACGTGTTTTTACTCGACTAGCCTGCGGGATGCATCCTCTCGACGTGTTTTTGCTCGACTAGCCTGCGGGAAGCATCCTCTCGCACGTGTTTTTACTCGACTAGCCTGCGGGAAGCATCCTCTCGCACGTGTTTTTACTCGACTAGCCTGCGGGATGCATCCTCTCGCACGTGTTTTTACTCGACTAGCCTGCGGGAAGCATCTTCTCGCACGTGATTTTACTCGACTAGACTGCGGGATGCATCCTCTCGCACGTGTTTTTACTCGACTAGCCTGCGGGAAGCATCCTCTCGCACGTGTTTTTACTCGACTAGCCTGCGGGATGCATTCTCTCTCACGTGTTTTTACTCGACTAGCCTGCGGGATGCATCCTCTCGCACGTGTTTTTACTCGACTAGCCTGCGGGATGCATCCTCTCGCACGTGTTTTTACTCGACTAGCCTGCGGGAAGCATCCTCTCGCACGTGTTTTTACTCGACTAGCCTGCGGGATGCATTCTCTCGCACGTGTTTTTACTCGACTAGCCTGCGGGATGCATCCTCTCGCACGTGTTTTTACTCGACTAGCCTGCGGGATGCATCCTCTCGCACGTGTTTTTACTCGACTAGCCTGCGGGATGCATCCTCTCGCACGTGTTTTTACTCGACTAGCCTGCGGGAAGCATCCTCTCGCACGTGTTTTTACTCGACTAGCCTGCGGGAAGCATCCTCTCGCACGTGTTTTTACTCGACTAGCCTGCGGGATGCATTCTCTCGCACGTGTTTTTACTCGACTAGCCTGCGGGAAGCATCCTCTCGCACGTGTTTTTACTCGACTAGCCTGCGGGATGCATCCTCTCGCACGTGTTTTTACTCGACTAGCCTGCGGGATGCATCCTCTCGCACGTGTTTTTACTCGACTAGCCTGCGGGGTGCATCCTCTCGCACGTGTTTTTACTCGACTAGCCTGCGGGATGCATCCTCGCGCAGGTGTTTTTACTCGACTAGCCTGCGGGATGCATCCTCTCGCACGTGTTTTTACTCGACTAGCCTGCGGGGTGCATCCTCTCGCACGTGTTTTTACTCGACTAGCCTGTGGGAAGCATCCTCTCGCACGTGTTTTTACTCGACTAGCCTGCGGGATGCATTCTCTCGCACGTGTTTTTACTCGACTAGCCTGCGGGATGCATCCTCTCGCACGTGTTTCTTACTCGACTAGCCTGCGGGAAGCATCCTCTCGCACGTGTTTTTACTCGACTAGCCTGCGGGATGCATTCTCTCGCACGTGTTTTTACTCGACTAGCCTGCGGGATGCATTCTCTCGCACGTGTTTTTACTCGACTAGACTGCGGGATGCATCCTGTCGCACGTGTTTTTACTCGACTAGCCTGCGGGATGCATCCTCTCGCACGTGTTTTTACTCGACTAGCCTGCGGGATGCATCCTCTCGACGTGTTTTTACTCGGCTAGCCTGCGGGATGCATCCTCTCGCACGTGTTTTTACTCGACTAGCCTGCGGGGTGCATCCTCTCGCACGTGTTTTTACTCGACTAGCCTGCGGGATGCATCCTGTCGCACGTGTTTTTACTCGACTAGCCTGCGGGATGCATCCTCTCGCACGTGTTTTTACTCGACTAGCCTGCGGGATGCATCCTCTCGCAAGTGTTTTTACTCGACTAGCCTGCGGGAAGCATCCTCTCGCACGTGTTTTTACTCGACTAGCCTGCGGGAAGCATCCTCTCGCACGTGTCTTTACTCGACTAGCCTGCGGGATGCATTCTCTCGCACGTGTTTTTACTCGACTAGCCTGCGGGATGCATTCTCTCGCACGTGTTTTTACTCGACTAGACTGCGGGATGCATCCTGTCGCACGTGTTTTTACTCGACTAGCCTGCGGGATGCATCCTTTCGCACGTGTTTTTACTCGACTAGCCTGCGGGATGCATCCTCTCGACGTGTTTTTGCTCGACTAGCCTGCGGGAAGCATCCTCTCGCACGTGTTTTTACTCGACTAGCCTGCGGGAAGCATCCTCTCGCACGTGTTTTTACTCGACTAGCCTGCGGGATGCATTCTCTCGCACGTGTTTTTACTCGACTAGCATGCGGGATGCATCCTCTCGCACGTCTTTTTACTCGACTAGCCTGCGGGATGCATCCCCGCGCACGTGTTTTTACTCGACTAGCCTGCGGGATGCATCCTCTCGCACGTGTTTTTGCTCGACTAGCCTGCGGGATGCATCCTCTCGCACGTGTTTTTGCTCGACTACCCTGCGGGATGCATCCTCTCGCACGTGTTTTTACTCGACTAGCCTGCGGGAAGCATCCTCTCGCACGTGTTTTTACTCGACTAGCCTGCGGGATACATTCTCTCGCACGTGTTTTTACTCGACTAGCCTGCGGGATGCATTCTCTCGCACGTGTTTTTACTCGACTAGACTGCGGGATGCATCCTGTCGCACGTGTTTTTACTCGACTAGCCTGCGGGATGCATCCTCTCGCACGTGTTTTTACTCGACTAGCCTGCGGGATGCATCCTCTCGACGTGTTTTTGCTCGACTAGCCTGCGGGAAGCATCCTCTCGCACGTGTTTTTACTCGACTAGCCTGCGGGAAGCATCCTCTCGCACGTGTTTTTACTCGACTAGCCTGCGGGATGCATTCTCTCGCACGTGTTTTTACTCGACTAGCATGCGGGATGCATCCTCTCGCACGTCTTTTTACTCGACTAGCCTGCGGGATGCATTCTCTCGCACGTGTTTTTACTCGACTAGCCTGTGGGAAGCATCCTCTCGCACGTGTTTTTACTCGACTAGCCTGCGGGATGCATTCTCTCGCACGTGTTTTTACTCGACTAGCCTGCGGGAAGCATCCTCTCGCACGTGTTTTTACTCGACTAGCCTGCGGGATGCATTCTCTCGCACGTGTTTTTACTCGACTAGCATGCGGGATGCATCCTCTCGCACGTCTTTTTACTCGACTAGCCTGCGGGATGCATTCTCTCGCACGTGTTTTTACTCGACTAGCCTGTGGGAAGCATCCTCTCGCACGTGTTTTTACTCGACTAGCCTGCGGGATGCATTCTCTCGCACGTGTTTTTACTCGACTAGCCTGCGGGATGCATCCTCTCGCACGTGTTTCTTACTCTTCTAGCCTGCGGGATGCATCCTCTCGCACGTGTTTTTACTCGACTAGCCTGCGGGAAGCATCCTATCGCACGTGTTTTTACTCGACTAGCCTGCGGTATGCATCCTATCGCACGTGTTTTTACTCGACTAGCCTGCGGGATGCATCCTCTCGCACGTGTTTTTACTCGACTAGCCTGCGGGATGCATCCTCTCGACGTGTTTTTGCTCGACTAGCCTGCGGGAAGCATCCTCCCGCACGTGTTTTTACTCGACTAGCCTGCGGGAAGCATCCTCTCGCACGTGTTTTTACTCGACTAGCCTGCGGGATGCATCCTCTCGCACGTGTTTTTACTCGACTAGCCTGCGGGAAGCATCTTCTCGCACGTGATTTTACTCGACTAGACTGCGGGATGCATCCTCTCGCACGTGTTTTTACTCGACTAGCCTGCGGGAAGCATCCTCTCGCACGTGTTTTTACTCGACTAGCCTGCGGGATGCATTCTCCCGCACGTGTTTTTACTCGACTAGCCTGCGGGATGCATCCTCTCGCACGTGTTTTTACTCGACTAGCCTGCGGGAAGCATCCTCTCGCACGTGTTTTTACTCGACTAGCCTGCGGGATGCATTCTCTCGCACGTGTTTTTACTCGACTAGCCTGCGGGATGCATCCTCTCGCACGTGTTTTTACTCGACTAGCCTGCGGGATGCATCCTCTCGCACGTGTTTTTACTCGACTAGCCTGCGGGATGCATCCTCTCGCACGTGTTTTTACTCGACTAGCCTGCGGGATGCATCCTCTCGCACGTGTTTTTACTCGACTAGCCTGCGGGATGCATCCTCTCGCACGTGTTTTTACTCGACTAGCCTGCGGGAAGCATCCTCTCGCACATGTTTTTACTCGACTAGCCTGCGGGATGCATCCTCTCGCACGTGTTTTTACTCGACTAGCCTGCGGGATGCATTCTCTCGCACGTGTTTTTACTCGACTAGCCTGCGGGAAGCATCCTCTCGCACGTGTTTTTACTCGACTAGCCTGCGGGATGCATCCTCTCGCACGTGTTTTTACTCGACTAGCCTGCGGGATGCATCCTCTCGCACGTGTTTTTACTCGACTAGCCTGCGGGGTGCATCCTCTCGCACGTGTTTTTACTCGACTAGCCTGCGGGATGCATCCTCGCGCAGGTGTTTTTACTCGACTAGCCTGCGGGATGCATCCTCTCGCACGTGTTTTTACTCGACTAGCCTGCGGGGTGCATCCTCTCGCACGTGTTTTTACTCGACTAGCCTGTGGGAAGCATCCTCTCGCACGTGTTTTTACTCGACTAGCCTGCGGGATGCATTCTCTCGCACGTGTTTTTACTCGACTAGCCTGCGGGATGCATCCTCTCGCACGTGTTTCTTACTCTTCTAGCCTGCGGGAAGCATCCTCTCGCACGTGTTTTTACTCGACTAGCCTGCGGGATGCATCCTCTCGCACGTGTTTTTACTCGACTAGCATGCGGGATGCATCCTCTCGCACGTCTTTTTACTCGACTAGCCTGCGGGATGCATCCTCGCGCACGTGTTTTTACTCGACTAGCCTGCGGGATGCATCCTCTCGCACGTGTTTTTACTCGACTAGCCTGCGGGATGCATTCTCTCGCACGTGTTTTTACTCGACTAGCATGCGGGATGCATCCTCTCGCACGTGTTTTTACTCGACTAGCCTGCGGGATGCATCCTCTCGCACGTGTTTTTACTCGACTAGCCTGCGGGATGCATCCTCTCGCACGTGTTTTTACTCTTCTAGCCTGCGGGATGCATCCTCTCGCACGTGTTTTTACTCGACTAGCCTGCGGGATGCATCCTCTCGCACGTGTTTTTACTCGACTAGCCTGCGGGAAGCATCCTCTCGCACGTGTTTTTACTCGACTATCCTGCGGGATGCATCCTCTCGCACGTGTTTTTACTCGACTAGCCTGCGGGATGCATCCTCTCGCACGTGTTTTTACTCGACTAGCCTGCGGGGTGCATCCTCTCGCACGTGTTTTTAATCGACTAGCCTGCGGGATGCATCCTCGCGCAGGTGTTTTTACTCGACTAGCCTGCGGGATGCATCCTCTCGCACGTGTTTTTACTCGACTAGCCTGCGGGGTGCATTCTCTCGCACGTGTTTTTACTCCACTAGCCTGCGGGATGCATCCTCTTGCACGTGTTTTTGCTCGAGTAGCCTGCGGGATGCATCCTCTCGCACGTGTTTTTACTCGACTAGCCTGCGGGATGCATTCTCTCGCACGTGTTTTTACTCGACTAGCATGCGGGATGCATCCTCTCGCACGTGTTTTTACTCGACTAGCCTGCGGGATGCATCCTCTCGCACGTGTTTTTACTCGACTATCCTGCGGGATGCATCCTCTCGCACGTGTTTTTACTCGACTAGCCTGCGGGATGCATCCTCTCGCACGTGTTTTTACTCGACTAGCCTGCGGGAAGCATCCTCTCGCACCTGTTTTTACTCGACTAGCCTGCGGGAAGCATCCTCTCGCACGTGTTTTTACTCGACTAGCCTGCGGGATGCATCCTCTCGCACGTGTTTTATTCGACTAGCCTGCGGGATGCATCCTCTCGCAGGTGTTTTTACTCGACTAGCCTGCGGGATGCATCCTCTCGCACGTGTTTTTACTCGACTAGCCTGCGGGGTGCATCCTCCCGCACGTGTTTTTACTCTACTAGCCTGCGGGAAGCATCCTCTCGCACGTGTTTTTACTCGACTAGCCTGCGGGAAGCATCCTCTCGCACGTGTTTTTACTCTTCTAGCCTGCGGGATGCATCCTCTCGCACGTGTTTTTACTCGACTAGCCTGCGGGAAGCATCCTCTCGCACGTGTTTTTTACTCGACTAGCCTGCGGGATGCATTCTCTCGCACGTGTTTTTACTCGACTAGCCTGCGGGATGCATCCTCTCGCACGTGTTTTTACTCTTCTAGCCTGCGGGATGCATCCTCTCGCAGGTGTTTTTACTCGACTAACCTGCGGGAAGCATCCTTTCGCACGTGTTTTTACTCGACTAGCCTGCGGGGTGCATCCTCTCGCACGTGTTTTTACTCGACTAGCCTGCGGGATGCATCCTGTCGCACGTGTTTTTACTCGACTAGCCTGCGGGATGCATCCTCTCGCACGTGTTTTTACTCGACTAGCCTGCGGGATGCATCCTCTCGACGTGTTTTTACTCGGCTAGCCTGCGGGATGCATCCTCTCGCACGTGTTTTTACTCGACTAGCCTGCGGGGTGCATCCTCTCGCACGTGTTTTTACTCGACTAGCCTGCGGGATGCATCCTGTCGCACGTGTTTTTACTCGACTAGCCTGCGGGATGCATCCTCTCGCACGTGTTTTTACTCGACTAGCCTGCGGGATGCATCCTCTCGCAAGTGTTTTTACTCGACTAGCCTGCGGAAGCATCCTCTCGCACGTGTTTTACTCGACTAGCCTGCGGGAAGCATCCTCTCGCACGTGTCTTTACTCGACTAGCCTGCGGGATGCATTCTCTCGCACGTGTTTTTACTCGACTAGCCTGCGGGATGCATTCTCTCGCACGTGTTTTTACTCGACTAGACTGCGGGATGCATCCTGTCGCACGTGTTTTTACTCGACTAGCCTGCGGGATGCATCCTTTCGCACGTGTTTTTACTCGACTAGCCTGCGGGATGCATCCTCTCGACGTGTTTTTGCTCGACTAGCCTGCGGGAAGCATCCTCTCGCACGTGTTTTTACTCGACTAGCCTGCGGGAAGCATCCTCTCGCACGTGTTTTTACTCGACTAGCCTGCGGGATGCATTCTCTCGCACGTGTTTTTACTCGACTAGCATGCGGGATGCATCCTCTCGCACGTCTTTTTACTCGACTAGCCTGCGGGATGCATCCCCGCGCACGTGTTTTTACTCGACTAGCCTGCGGGATGCATCCTCTCGCACGTGTTTTTGCTCGACTAGCCTGCGGGATGCATCCTCTCGCACGTGTTTTTGCTCGACTACCCTGCGGGATGCATCCTCTCGCACGTGTTTTTACTCGACTAGCCTGCGGGAAGCATCCTCTCGCACGTGTTTTTACTCGACTAGCCTGCGGGATGCATTCTCTCGCACGTGTTTTTACTCGACTAGCCTGCGGGATGCATTCTCTCGCACGTGTTTTTACTCGACTAGACTGCGGGATGCATCCTGTCGCACGTGTTTTTACTCGACTAGCCTGCGGGATGCATCCTCTCGCACGTGTTTTTACTCGACTAGCCTGCGGGATGCATCCTCTCGACGTGTTTTTGCTCGACTAGCCTGCGGAAGCATCCTCTCGCACGTGTTTTTACTCGACTAGCCTGCGGGAAGCATCCTCTCGCACGTGTTTTTACTCGACTAGCCTGCGGGATGCATTCTCTCGCACGTGTTTTTACTCGACTAGCATGCGGGATGCATCCTCTCGCACGTCTTTTTACTCGACTAGCCTGCGGGATGCATTCTCTCGCACGTGTTTTTACTCGACTAGCCTGTGGGAAGCATCCTCTCGCACGTGTTTTTACTCGACTAGCCTGCGGGATGCATTCTCTCGCACGTGTTTTTACTCGACTAGCCTGCGGAAGCATCCTCTCGCACGTGTTTTTACTCGACTAGCCTGCGGGATGCATTCTCTCGCACGTGTTTTTACTCGACTAGCATGCGGGATGCATCCTCTCGCACGTCTTTTTACTCGACTAGCCTGCGGGATGCATTCTCTCGCACGTGTTTTTACTCGACTAGCCTGTGGGAAGCATCCTCTCGCACGTGTTTTTACTCGACTAGCCTGCGGGATGCATTCTCTCGCACGTGTTTTTACTCGACTAGCCTGCTCGGGATGCATCCTCTCGCACGTGTTTCTTACTCTTCTAGCCTGCGGGATGCATCCTCTCGCACGTGTTTTTACTCGACTAGCCTGCGAGAAGCATCCTATCGCACGTGTTTTTACTCGACTAGCCTGCGGGAAGCATCCTCTCGCACGTGTTTTTACTCGACTAGCCTGCGGGATGCATTCTCTCGCACGTGTTTTTACTCGACTAGCATGCGGGATGCATCCTCTCGCACGTCTTTTTACTCGACTAGCCTGCGGGATGCATCCCCGCGCACGTGTTTTTACTCGACTAGCCTGCGGGATGCATCCTCTCGCACGTGTTTTTTGCTCGACTAGCCTGCGGGATGCATCCTCTCGCACGTGTTTTTGCTCGACTACCCTGCGGGATGCATCCTCTCGCACGTGTTTTTACTCGACTAGCCTGCGGGAAGCATCCTCTCGCACGTGTTTTTACTCGACTAGCCTGCGGGATGCATTCTCTCGCACGTGTTTTTACTCGACTAGCCTGCGGGATGCATTCTCTCGCACGTGTTTTTACTCGACTAGACTGCGGGATGCATCCTGTCGCACGTGTTTTTACTCGACTAGCCTGCGGGATGCATCCTCTCGCACGTGTTTTTACTCGACTAGCCTGCGGGATGCATCCTCTCGACGTGTTTTTGCTCGACTAGCCTGCGGGAAGCATCCTCTCGCACGTGTTTTTACTCGACTAGCCTGCGGGAAGCATCCTCTCGCACGTGTTTTTACTCGACTAGCCTGCGGGATGCATTCTCTCGCACGTGTTTTTACTCGACTAGCATGCGGGATGCATCCTCTCGCACGTCTTTTTACTCGACTAGCCTGCGGGATGCATTCTCTCGCACGTGTTTTTACTCGACTAGCCTGTGGGAAGCATCCTCTCGCACGTGTTTTTACTCGACTAGCCTGCGGGATGCATTCCTCTCGCACGTGTTTTTACTCGACTAGCCTGCGGGAAGCATCCTCTCGCACGTGTTTTTTACTCGACTAGCCTGCGGGATGCATTCTCTCGCACGTGTTTTTACTCGACTAGCATGCGGGATGCATCCTCTCGCACGTCTTTTTACTCGACTAGCCTGCGGGATGCATTCTCTCGCACGTGTTTTTTACTCGACTAGCCTGTGGGAAGCATCCTCTCGCACGTGTTTTTACTCGACTAGCCTGCGGGATGCATTCTCTCGCACGTGTTCTTTACTCGACTAGCCTGCGGATGCATCCTCTCGCACGTGTTTCTTACTCTCTAGCCTGCGGGATGCATCCTCTCGCACGTGTTTTTACTCGACTAGCCTGCGAGAAGCATCCTATCGCACGTGTTTTTACTCGACTAGCCTGCGGTATGCATCCTATCGCACGTGTTTTTACTCGACTAGCCTGCGGGATGCATCCTCTCGCACGTGTTTTTACTCGACTAGCCTGCGGGATGCATCCTCTCGACGTGTTTTTGCTCGACTAGCCTGCGGGAAGCATCCTCTCGCACGTGTTTTTACTCGACTAGCCTGCGGGAAGCATCCTCTCGCACGTGTTTTTACTCGACTAGCCTGCGGGATGCATCCTCTCGCACGTGTTTTTACTCGACTAGCCTGCGGGAAGCATCTTCTCGCACGTGATTTTACTCGACTAGACTGCGGGATGCATCCTCTCGCACGTGTTTTTACTCGACTAGCCTGCGGGAAGCATCCTCTCGCACGTGTTTTTACTCGACTAGCCTGCGGGATGCATCTCCCGCACGTGTTTTTACTCGACTAGCCTGCGGGATGCATCCTCTCGCACGTGTTTTTACTCGACTAGCCTGCGGGAAGCATCCTCTCGCACGTGTTTTTACTCGACTAGCCTGCGGGATGCATTCTCTCGCACGTGTTTTTACTCGACTAGCCTGCGGGATGCATCCTCTCGCACGTGTTTTTACTCGACTAGCCTGCGGGATGCATCCTCTCGCACGTGTTTTTACTCGACTAGCCTGCGGGATGCATCCTCTCGCACGTGTTTTTACTCGACTAGCCTGCGGGAAGCATCCTCTCGCACGTGTTTTTACTCGACTAGCCTGCGGGATGCATTCTCTCGCACGTGTTTTTACTCGACTAGCCTGCGGGATGCATTCCTCTCGCACGTGTTTTTACTCGACTAGCCCTGCGGGATGCATCCTCTCGCACGTGTTTTTACTCGACTAGCCTGCGGGATGCATCCTCTCGCACGTGTTTTTACTCGACTAGCCTGCGGAAGCATCCTCTCGCACGTGTTTTTACTCGACTAGCCTGCGGAAGCATCCTCTCGCACGTGTTTTTACTCGACTAGCCTGCGGATGCATTCTCTCGCACGTGTTTTTACTCGACTAGCCTGCGGGAAGCATCCTCTCGCACGTGTTTTTACTCGACTAGCCTGCGGGATGCATCCTCTCGCACGTGTTTTTACTCGACTAGCCTGCGGATGCATCCTCTCGCACGTGTTTTTACTCGACTAGCCTGCGGGGTGCATCCTCTCGCACGTGTTTTTACTCGACTAGCTGCGGGATGCATCCTCGCGCAGGTGTTTTTACTCGACTAGCCTGCGGGATGCATCCTCTCGCACGTGTTTTTACTCGACTAGCCTGCGGGGTGCATCCTCTCGCACGTGTTTTTACTCGACTAGCCTGTGGGAAGCATCCTCTCGCACGTGTTTTACTCGACTAGCCTGCGGGATGCATTCTCTCGCACGTGTTTTTTACTCGACTAGCCTGCGGGATGCATCCTCTCGCACGTGTTTCTTACTCTTCTAGCCTGCGGGAAGCATCCTCTCGCACGTGTTTTTACTCGACTAGCCTGCGGATGCATCCTCTCGCACGTGTTTTTACTCGACTAGCATGCGGATGCATCCTCTCGCACGTCTTTTTACTCGACTAGCCTGCGGGATGCATCCTCGCCACGTGTTTTTACTCGACTAGCCTGCGGGATGCATCCTCTCGCACGTGTTTTTACTCGACTAGCCTGCGGGATGCATTCTCTCGCACGTGTTTTTACTCGACTAGCATGCGGGATGCATCCTCTCGCACGTGTTTTTATTCGACTAGCCTGCGGGATGCATCCTCTCGCACGTGTTTTTACTCGACTAGCCTGCGGGATGCATCCTCTCGCACGTGTTTTTTACTCTTCTAGCCTGCGGGATGCATCCTCTCGCACGTGTTTTTACTCGACTAGCCTGCGGGATGCATCCTCTCGCACGTGTTTTTACTCGACTAGACTGCGGGATGCATCCTCTCGCACGTGTTTTTACTCGACTAGCCTGCGGGATGCATCCTCTCGCACGTGTTTTTACTCGACTAGCCTGCGGGATGCATCCTCTCGCACGTGTTTTTACTCGACTAGCCTGCGGGATGCATCCTCTCGCACGTGTTTTTACTCGACTAGCCTGCGGGATGCATCCTCTCGCACGTGTTTTTACTCGACTAGCCTGCGGGATGCATCCTCTCGCAGTGTTTTTACTCGGCTAGCATGCGGGATGCATCCTCTCGCACGCGTTTTTACTCGACTAGCCTGCGGGATGCATCCTCTCGCACGTGTTTTTACTCGACTAGCCTGCGGGAAGCATTCTCTCGCACGTGTTTTTACTCGACTAGCATGCGGGATGCATCCTCTCGCACGTGTTTTTACTCGACTAGCCTGCGGGATGCATCCTCTCGCACGTGTTTTACTCGACTAGCCTGCGGGATGCATCCTCTCGCACGTGTTTTTACTCGACTAGCCTGCGGGATGCATCCTCTCGCACGTGTTTTTACTCGACTAGCCTGCGGGATGCATCCTCTCGCACGTGTTTTTACTCGACTAGCCTGCGGGATGCATCCTCTCGCACGTGTTTTTACTCGACTAGCCTGCGGGAAGCATTCTCTCGCACGTGTTTTTACTCGACTAGCCTGCGGGAAGCATCCTCTCGCACGTGTTTTTACTCGACTAGCCTGCGGGGTGCATCCTCTCGCACGTGTTTTTACTCGACTAGCCTGCGGGATGCATCCTGTCGCACGTGTTTTTACTCGACTAGCCTGCGGGATGCATCCTCTCGCACGTGTTTTTACTCGACTAGCCTGCGGGATGCATCCTCTCGCACGTGTTTTTACTCGACTAGCCTGCGGGAAGCATCCTCTCGCACGTGTTTTACTCGACTATCCTGCGGGATGCATCTCTCGCACGTGTTTTTACTCGACTAGCCTGCGGGATGCATCCTCTCGCACGTGTTTTTTTACTCGACTAGCCTGCGGGGTGCATCCTCTCGCACGTGTTTTTAATCGACTAGCCTGCGGGATGATCCTCGCGCAGGTGTTTTTACTCGACTAGCCTGCGGGATGCATCCTCTCGCACGTGTTTTTACTCGACTAGCCTGCGGGTGCATTCTCTCGCACGTGTTTTTACTCCACTAGCCTGCGGGATGCATCCTCTTGCACGTGTTTTTGCTCGAGTAGCCTGCGGGATGCATCCTCTCGCACGTGTTTTTACTCGACTAGCCTGCGGGATGCATTCTCTCGCACGTGTTTTTACTCGACTAGCATGCGGGATGCATCCTCTCGCACGTGTTTTTACTCGACTAGCCTGCGGATGCATCCTCTCGCACGTGTTTTTACTCGACTATCCTGCGGGATGCATCCTCTCGCACGTGTTTTTACTCGACTAGCCTGCGGGATGCATCCTCTCGCACGTGTTTTTACTCGACTAGCCTGCGGGAAGCATCCTCTCGCACCTGTTTTACTCGACTAGCCTGCGGGAAGCATCCTCTCGCACGTGTTTTTACTCGACTAGCCTGCGGGATGCATCCTCTCGCACGTGTTTTATTCGACTAGCCTGCGGGATGCATCCTCTCGCAGTGTTTTTACTCGACTAGCCTGCGGGATGCATCCTCTCGCACGTGTTTTTACTCGACTAGCCTGCGGGGTGCATCCTCCCGCACGTGTTTTTACTCTACTAGCCTGCGGGAAGCATCCTCTCGCACGTGTTTTTACTCGACTAGCCTGCGGGAAGCATCCTCTCGCACGTGTTTTTACTCTCTAGCCTGCGGGATGCATCCTCTCGCACGTGTTTTACTCGACTAGCCTGCGGGAAGCATCCTCTCGCACGTGTTTTTACTCGACTAGCCTGCGGGATGCATTCTCTCGCACGTGTTTTTACTCGACTAGCCTGCGGGATGCATCCTCTCGCACGTGTTTTACTCTTCTAGCCTGCGGATGCATCCTCTCGCAGGTGTTTTTACTCGACTAACCTGCGGGAAGCATCCTTTCGCACGTGTTTTTACTCGACTAGCCTGCGGGGTGCATCCTCTCGCACGTGTTTTTACTCGACTAGCCTGCGGGATGCATCCTGTCGCACGTGTTTTTACTCGACTAGCCTGCGGGATGCATCTCTCGCACGTGTTTTTACTCGACTAGCCTGCGGGATGCATCCTCTCGCACGTGTTTTTACTCGACTAGCCTGCGGGATGCATCCTCTCGCACGTGTTTTTACTCGACTAGACTGCGGGATGCATCCTCTCGCACGTGTTTTTACTCGACTAGCCTGCGGGATGCATCCTCTCGCACGTGTTTTTACTCGACTAGCCTGCGGGATGCATCCTCTCGCACGTGTTTTTTACTCGACTAGCCTGCGGGATGCATCCTCTCGCACGTGTTTTTACTCGACTAGCCTGCGGGATGCATCCTCTCGCACGTGTTTTTTACTCGACTAGCCTGCGGGATGCATCCTCTCGCAGGTGTTTTTACTCGCTAGCATGCGGGATGCATCCTCTCGCACGCGTTTTTACTCGACTAGCCTGCGGGATGCATCCTCTCGCACGTGTTTTACTCGACTAGCCTGCGGGAAGCATTCTCTCGCACGTGTTTTTACTCGACTAGCATGCGGGATGCATCCTCTCGCACGTGTTTTTACTCGACTAGCCTGCGGGATGCATCCTCTCGCACGTGTTTTTACTCGACTAGCCTGCGGGATGCATCCTCTCGCACGTGTTTTTACTCGACTAGCCTGCGGATGCATCCTCTCGCACGTGTTTTTACTCGACTAGCCTGCGGGATGCATCCTCTCGCACGTGTTTTTACTCGACTAGCCTGCGGGATGCATCTCTCGCACGTGTTTTTACTCGACTAGCCTGCGGGAAGCATCCTCTCGCACGTGTTTTTACTCGACTAGCCTGCGGGAAGCATCCTCTCGCACGTGTTTTTACTCGACTAGCCTGCGGGTGCATCCTCTCGCACGTGTTTTTACTCGACTAGCCTGCGGGATGCATCCTGTCGCACGTGTTTTTACTCGACTAGCCTGCGGATGCATCCTCTCGCACGTGTTTTTACTCGACTAGCCTGCGGGATGCATCCTCTCGCACGTGTTTTTACTCGACTAGACTGCGGGATGCATCCTCTCGCACGTGTTTTTACTCGACTAGCCTGCGGGATGCATCCTCTCGCACGTGTTTTTACTCGACTAGCCTGCGGGATGCATCCTCTCGCACGTGTTTTTACTCGACTAGCCTGCGGGATGCATCCTCTCGCACGTGTTTTTACTCGACTAGCCTGCGGGATGCATCCTCCCTCGCACGTGTTTTTACTCGACTAGCCTGCGGGATGCATCCTCTCGCAGGTGTTTTTACTCGGCTAGCATGCGGGATGCATCCTCTCGCACGCGTTTTTACTCGACTAGCCTGCGGGATGCATCCTCTCGCACGTGTTTTTACTCGACTAGCCTGCGGGAAGCATTCTCTCGCACGTGTTTTTACTCGACTAGCATGCGGGATGCATCCTCTCGCACGTGTTTTTACTCGACTAGCCTGCGGGATGCATCCTCTCGCACGTGTTTTTACTCGACTAGCCTGCGGGATGCATCCTCTCGCACGTGTTTTTACTCGACTAGCCTGCGGGATGCATCCTCTCGCACGTGTTTTTACTCGACTAGCCTGCGGATGCATCCTCTCGCACGTGTTTTTACTCGACTAGCCTGCGGGATGCATCCTCTCGCACGTGTTTTTACTCGACTAGCCTGCGGGAAGCATCCTCTCGCACGTGTTTTTACTCGACTAGCCTGCGGAAGCATCCTCTCGCACGTGTTTTTACTCGACTAGCCTGCGGGGTGCATCCTCTCGCACGTGTTTTTACACGACTAGCCTGCGGGATGCATCCTGTCGCACGTATTTTACTCGACTAGCCTGCGGGATGCATCCTCTCGCACGTGTTTTTACTCGACTAGCCTGCGGGATGCATCCTCTCGCACGTGTTTTTACTCGACTAGCCTGCGGGAAGCATCCTCTCGCACGTGTTTTTTACTCGACTAGCCTGCGGGAAGCATCCTCTCGCACGTGTTTTTACTCGACTAGCCTGCGGGATGCATTCTCTCGCACGTGTTTTTTACTCTACTAGCCTGCGGGATGCATTCTCTCGCACGTGTTTTTACTCGACTAGACTGCGGGATGCATCCTGTCGCACGTGTTTTTACTCGACTAGCCTGCGGGATGCATCCTCTCGCACTTGTTTTTACTCGACTAGCCTGCGGGATGCATCCTCGCGCACGTGTTTTTACTCGAATAGCCTGCGGGATGCATCCTCTCGCACGTGTTTTTACTCGACTAGCCTGCGGGATGCATCCTCTCGCACGTGTTTTTACTCGACTAGCCTGCGGGAAGCATCCTCTCGCACGTGTTTTTGCTCGACTAGCATGCGGGATGCATCCTCTCGCACGTGTTTTTGCTCGACTACCTGCGGGATGCATCCCCTCGCACGTGTTTTTGCTCGACTAGCCTGCGGGATGCATCCTCTCGCTCGTGTTTTTTACTCGACTAGCCTGCGGGATGCATCCTCTCGCAGGTGTTTTTACTCGGCTAGCCTGCGGGATGCATCCTCTCGCACGTGTTTTTACTAGACTAGCCTGCGGGGTGCATCCTCTCGCACGTGTTTTTACTCGACTAGCCTGCGGGATGCATCCTGTCGCACGTGTTTTTACTCGACTAGCCTGCGGGATGCATCCTCTCGCACGTGTTTTTACTCGACTAGCCTGCGGGATGCATCCTCTCGCACGTGTTTTTACTCGACTAGCCTGCGGGAAGCATCCTCTCGCACGTGTTTTTACTCGACTAGCCTGCGGGAAGCATCCTCTCGCACCGTGTTTTTACTCGACTAGCCTGCGGGATGCATTCTCTCGCACGTGTTTTTACTCGACTAGCCTGCGGGATGCATTCTCTCGCACGTGTTTTTACTCGACTAGCCTGCGGGATGCATTCTCTCGCACGTGTTTTTACTCGACTAGCCTGCGGGATGCATTCTCTCGCACGTGTTTTTACTCGACTAGACTGCGGGATGCATCCTGTCGCACGTGTTTTTACTCAACTAGCCTGCGGGATGCATCCTCTCGCACGTGTTTTTACTCGACTAGGCTGCGGATGCATCCTCTCGACGTGTTTTTGCTCGACTAGCCTGCGGGAAGCATCCTCTCGCACGTGTTTTTACTCGACTAGCCTGCGGGAAGCATCCTATCGCACGTGTTTTACTCGACTAGCCTGCGGGATGCATCGCACGTGTTTTTACTCGACTAGCATGCGGGATGCATCCTCTCGCACGTCTTTTTACTCGACTAGCCTGCGGGATGCATCCTCGCGCACGTGTTTTTACTCGACTAGCCTGCGGGATGCATCCTCTCGCACGTGTTTTTGCTCGACTAGCCTGCGGGATGCATCCTCTCGCACGTGTTTTTGCTCGACTACCCTGCGGGATGCATCCTCTCGCACGTGTTTTTGCTCGACTAGCCTGCGGGATGCATCCTCTCGCACGTGTTTTTGCTCGACTAGCCTGCGGCATGCATCCTATCGCACGTGTTTTTGCTCGACTAGCCATGCGCATCCCAAAAAAACATGCGCATGCGCATCCCAAAAAACCTTCGCATGCGCATCCCACAAAACCTGCGCATGTTTTTACTCGACTAGCCTGCGGGAAGCATCCTCTCGCACCTGTTTTTACTCGACTAGCCTGCGGGAAGCATCCTCTCGCACGTGTTTTTACTCGACTAGCCTGCGGGATGCATCCTCTCGCACGTGTTTTTACTCGACTAGCCTGCGGGATGCATCCTCTCGCAGGTGTTTTTATTCGACTAGCCTGCGGGATGCATCCTCTCGCACGTGTTTTTACTCGACTAGCCTGCGGGGTGCATCCTCCCGCACGTGTTTTTACTCGACTAGCCTGCGGGAAGCATCCTCTCGCACGTGTTTTTACTCGACTAGCCTGCGGGAAGCATCCTCTCGCACGTGTTTTTACTCGACTAGCCTGCGGGATGCATTCTCTCGCACGTGTTTTTACTCGACTAGCCTGCGGGATGCATCCTCTCGCACGTGTTTTTACTCTTCTAGCCTGCGGGATGCATCCTCTCGCACGTGTTTTTACTCGACTAGCCTGCGGGATGCATCCTCTCGCACGTGTTTTTACTCTTCTAGCCTGCGGGATGCATCCTCTCGCACGTGTTTTTACTCGACTAGCCTGCGGGAAGCATCCTCTCGCACGTGTTTTTACTCGACTAGCCTGCGGGATGCATCCTCTCGCAGGTGTTTTTACTCGGCTAGCCTGCGGGATGCATCCTCTCGCACGTGTTTTTACTCGACTAGCCTGCGGGGTGCATCCTCTCGCACGTGTTTTTACTCGACTAGCCTGCGGGAAGCATCCTCTCGCACGTGTTTTTACTCTTCTAGCCTGCGGGATGCATCCTCTCGCACGTGTTTTTACTCGACTAGCCTGCGGGATGCATCCTCGCGCACGTGTTTTTACTCGACTAGCCTGCGGGATGCATCCTCTCGACGTGTTTTTACTCGGCTAGCCTGCGGGATGCATCCTCTCGCACGTGTTTTTACTCGACTAGCCTGCGGGTGCATCCTCTCGCACGTGTTTTTACTCGACTAGCCTGCGGGATGCATCCTGTCGCGCGTGTTTTTACTCGACTAGCCTGCGGGAAGCATCCTCTCGCACGTGTTTTTACTCGACTAGCCTGCGGGATGCATTCTCTCGCACGTGTTTTTACTCGACTAGCCTGCGGGATGCATTCTCTCGCACGTGTTTTTACTCGACTAGACTGCGGGATGCATCCTGTCGCACGTGTTTTTACTCGACTAGCCTGCGGGATGCATCCTCTCGCACGTGTTTTTACTCGACTAGCCTGCGGGATGCATCCTCTCGACGTGTTTTTGCTCGACTAGCCTGCGGGAAGCATCCTCTCGCACGTGTTTTTACTCGACTAGCCTGCGGGATGCATCCTCGCGCACGTGTTTTTACTCGACTAGCCTGCGGGATGCATCCTCTCGCAGGTGTTTTTACTCGGCTAGCCTGCGGGATGCATCCTCTCGCACGTGTTTTTACTCGACTAGCCTGCGGGGTGCATCCTCTCGCACGTGTTTTTACTCGACTAGCCTGCGGGATGCATCCTGTCGCACGTGTTTTTACTTGACTAGCCTGCGGGATGCATCCTCTCGCACGTGTTTTTACTCGACTAGCCTGCGGGATGCATCCTCTCGCACGTGTTTTTACTCGACTAGCCTGCGGGAAGCATCCTCTCGCACGTGTTTTTACTCGACTAGCCTGCGGGAAGCATCCTCTCGCACGTGTTTTTACTCGACTAGCCTGCGGGATGCATTCTCTCGCACGTGTTTTTACTCGACTAGCCTGCGGGATGCATCCTCTCGCACGTGTTTTTACTCGACTAGCCTGCGGGATGCATCCTCTCGACGTGTTTTTACTCGGCTAGCCTGCGGGATGCATCCTCTCGCACGTGTTTTTACTCGACTAGCCTGCGGGGTGCATCCTCTCGCACGTGTTTTTACTCGACTAGCCTGCGGGATGCATCCTGTCGCACGTGTTTTTACTCGACTAGCCTGCGGGATGCATCCTCTCGCACGTGTTTTTACTCGACTAACCTGCGGGATGCATCCTCTCGCACGTGTTTTTACTCGACTAGCCTGCGGGAAGCATCCTCTCGCACGTGTTTTTACTCGACTAGCCTGCGGGAAGCATCCTCTCGCACGTGTTTTTACTCGACTAGCCTGCGGGATGCATTCTCTCGCACGTGTTTTTACTCGACTAGCCTGCGCGATGCATTCTCTCGCACGTGTTTTTACTCGACTAGACTGCGGGATGCATCCTGTCGCACGTGTTTTTACTCGACTAGCCTGCGGGATGCATCCTCTCGCACGTGTTTTTACTCGACTAGCCTGCGGGATGCATCCTCTCGACGTGTTTTTGCTCGACTAGCCTGCGGGAAGCATCCTCTCGCACGTGTTTTTACTCGACTAGCCTGCGGGAAGCATCCCCTCGCACGTGTTTTTACTCGACTAGCCTGCGGGATGCATTCTCTCGCACGTGTTTTTACTCGACTAGCATGCGGGATGCATGCTCTCGCACGTCTTTTTACTCGACTAGCCTGCGGGATGCATCCTCGCGCACGTGTTTTTACTCGACTAGCCTGCGGGATGCATCCTCTCGCACGTGTTTTTGCTCGACTAGCCTGCGGGATGCATCCTCTCGCACGTGTTTTTGCTCGACTACCCTGCGGGATGCATCCTCTCGCACGTGTTTTTACTCGACTAGCCTGCGGGAAGCATCCTCTCGCACGTGTTTTTACTCGACTAGCCTGCGGGATGCATTCTCTCGCACGTGTTTTTACTCGACTAGCCTGCGGGATGCATTCTCTCGCACGTGTTTTTACTCGACTAGACTGCGGGATGCATCCTGTCGCACGTGTTTTTACTCGACTAGCCTGCGGGATGCATCCTCTCGCACGTGTTTTTACTCGACTAGCCTGCGGGATGCATCCTCTCGACGTGTTTTTGCTCGACTAGCCTGCGGGAAGCATCCTCTCGCACGTGTTTTTACTCGACTAGCCTGCGGGATGCATCCTCGCGCACGTGTTTTTACTCGACTAGCCTGCGGGATGCATCCTCTCGCAGGTGTTTTTACTCGGCTAGCCTGCGGGATGCATCCTCTCGCACGTGTTTTTACTCGACTAGCCTGCGGGGTGCATCCTCTCGCACGTGTTTTTACTCGACTAGCCTGCGGGATGCATCCTGTCGCACGTGTTTTTACTTGACTAGCCTGCGGGATGCATCCTCTCGCACGTGTTTTTACTCGACTAGCCTGCGGGATGCATCCTCTCGCACGTGTTTTTACTCGACTAGCCTGCGGGAAGCATCCTCTCGCACGTGTTTTTACTCGACTAGCCTGCGGGAAGCATCCTCTCGCACGTGTTTTTACTCGACTAGCCTGCGGGATGCATTCTCTCGCACGTGTTTTTACTCGACTAGCCTGCGGGATGCATTCTCTCGCACGTGTTTTTACTCGACTAGACTGCGGGATGCATCCTGTCGCACGTGTTTTTACTCGACTAGCCTGCGGGATGCATCCTCTCGCACGTGTTTTTACTCGACTAGCCTGCGGGATGCATCCTCGCGCACGTGTTTTTACTCGACTAGCCTGCGGGATGCATCCTCTCGCACGTGTTTTTGCTCGACTAGCATGCGGGATGCATCCTCTCGCACGTGTTTTTGCTCGACTACCCTGCGGGATGCATCCCCTGGCACGTGTTTTTGCTCGACTAGCCTGCGGGATGCATCCTCTCGCACGTGTTTTTGCTCGACTAGCCTGCGGTATGCATCCTATCACACGTGTTTTTACTCGACTAGCCTGCGGGATGCATTCTCTCGCACGTGTTTTTACTCGACTAGCATGCGGGATGCATCCTCCCGCACGTGTTTATACTCGACTAGCCTGCGGGATGCATCCTCTCGCACGTGTTTTTACTCGACTAGCCTGCGGGATGCATCCTCTCGCACGTGTTTATACTCGACTAGCCTGCGGGATGCATCCTCTCGCACGTGTTTTTACTCGACTAGCCTGCGGGATGCATCCTCTCGCACGTGTTTTTACTCGACTAGCCTGCGGGATGCATCCTCTCGCTCGTGTTTTTACTCGACTAGCCTGCGGGATGCATCCTCTCGCACGTGTTTTTACTCGACTAGCCTGCGGGAAGCATCCTCTCGCACGTGTTTTTACTCGACTAGCCTGCGGGAAGCATCCTCTCGCACGTGTTTTTACTCGACTAGCCTGCGGGATGCATTCTCTCGCACGTGTTTTTACTCGACTAGCCTGCGGGATGCATTCTCTCGCACGTGTTTTTACTCGACTAGACTGCGGGATGCATCCTGTCGCACGTGTTTTTACTCGACTAGCCTGCGGGATGCATCCTCTCGCACGTGTTTTTACTCGACTAGCCTGCGGGATGCATCCTCTCGACGTGTTTTTACTCGGCTAGCCTGCGGGATGCATCCTCTCGCACGTGTTTTTACTCGACTAGCCTGCGGGGTGCATCCTCTCGCACGTGTTTTTACTCGACTAGCCTGCGGGATGCATCCTGTCGCACGTGTTTTTACTCGACTAGCCTGCGGGATGCATCCTCTCGCACGTGTTTTTACTCGACTAGCCTGCGGGATGCATCCTCTCGCACGTGTTTTTACTCGACTAGCCTGCGGGAAGCATCCTCTCGCACGTGTTTTTACTCGACTAGCCTGCGGGAAGCATCCTCTCGCACGTGTTTTTACTCGACTAGCCTGCGGGATGCATTCTCTCCCACGTGTTTTTACTCGACTAGCCTGCGCGATGCATTCTCTCGCACGTGTTTTTACTCGACTAGACTGCGGGATGCATCCTGTCGCACGTGTTTTTACTCGACTAGCCTGCGGGATGCATCCTCTCGCACGTGTTTTTACTCGACTAGCCTGCGGGATGCATCCTCTCGACGTGTTTTTGCTCGACTAGCCTGCGGGAAGCATCCTCTCGCACGTGTTTTTACTCGACTAGCCTGCGGGATGCATCCTCGCGCACGTGTTTTTACTCGACTAGCCTGCGGGATGCATCCTCTCGCACGTGTTTTTACTCGACTAGCCTGCGGGATGCATCCTCTCGACGTGTTTTTGCTCGACTAGCCTGCGGGAAGCATCCTCTCGCACGTGTTTTTACTCGACTAGCCTGCGGGAAGCATCCTCTCGCACGTGTTTTTACTCGACTAGCCTGCGGGATGCATTCTCTCGCACGTGTTTTTACTCGACTAGCATGCGGGATGCATGCTCTCGCACGTCTTTTTACTCGACTAGCCTGCGGGATGCATCCTCGCGCACGTGTTTTTACTCGACTAGCCTGCGGGATGCATCCTCTCGCACGTGTTTTTGCTCGACTAGCCTGCGGGATGCATCCTCTCGCACGTGTTTTTGCTCGACTACCCTGCGGGATGCATCCTCTCGCACGTGTTTTTACTCGACTAGCCTGCGGGAAGCATCCTCTCGCACGTGTTTTTACTCGACTAGCCTGCGGGATGCATTCTCTCGCACGTGTTTTTACTCGACTAGCCTGCGGGATGCATTCTCTCGCACGTGTTTTTACTCGACTAGACTGCGGGATGCATCCTGTCGCACGTGTTTTTACTCGACTAGCCTGCGGGATGCATCCTCTCGCACGTGTTTTTACTCGACTAGCCTGCGGGATGCATCCTCTCGACGTGTTTTTGCTCGACTAGCCTGCGGGAAGCATCCTCTCGCACGTGTTTTTACTCGACTAGCCTGCGGGATGCATCCTCGCGCACGTGTTTTTACTCGACTAGCCTGCGGGATGCATCCTCTCGCAGGTGTTTTTACTCGGCTAGCCTGCGGGATGCATCCTCTCGCACGTGTTTTTACTCGACTAGCCTGCGGGGTGCATCCTCTCGCACGTGTTTTTACTCGACTAGCCTGCGGGATGTATCCTGTCGCACGTGTTTTTACTTGACTAGCCTGCGGGATGCATCCTCTCGCACGTGTTTTTACTCGACTAGCCTGCGGGATGCATCCTCTCGCACGTGTTTTTACTCGACTAGCCTGCGGGAAGCATCCCCTCGCACGTGTTTTTACTCGACTAGCCTGCGGGAAGCATCCTCTCGCACGTGTTTTTACTCGACTAGCCTGCGGGATGCATTCTCTCGCACGTGTTTTTACTCGACTAGCCTGCGGGATGCATTCTCTCGCACGTGTTTTTACTCGACTAGACTGCGGGATGCATCCTGTCGCACGTGTTTTTACTCGACTAGCCTGCGGGATGCATCCTCTCGCACGTGTTTTTACTCGACTAGCCTGCGGGATGCATCCTCGCGCACGTGTTTTTACTCGACTAGCCTGCGGGATGCATCCTCTCGCACGTGTTTTTGCTCGACTAGCATGCGGGATGCATCCTCTCGCACGTGTTTTTGCTCGACTACCCTGCGGGATGCATCCCCTGGCACGTGTTTTTGCTCGACTAGCCTGCGGGATGCATCCTCTCGCACGTGTTTTTGCTCGACTAGCCTGCGGTATGCATCCTATCGCACGTGTTTTTACTCGACTAGCCTGCGGGATGCATTCTCTCGCACGTGTTTTTACTCGACTAGCATGCGGGATGCATCCTCTCGCACGTGTTTATACTCGACTAGCCTGCGGGATGCATCCTCTCGCACGTGTTTTTACTCGACTAGCCTGCGGGATGCATCCTCTCGCACGTGTTTATACTCGACTAGCCTGCGGGATGCATCCTCTCGCACGTGTTTTTACTCGACTAGCCTGCGGGATGCATCCTCTCGCACGTGTTTTTACTCGACTAGCCTGCGGGATGCATCCTCTCGCTCGTGTTTTTACTCGACTAGCCTGCGGGATGCATCCTCTCGCACGTGTTTTTACTCGACTAGCCTGCGGGAAGCATCCTCTCGCACGTGTTTTTACTCGACTAGCCTGCGGGAAGCATCCTCTCGCACGTGTTTTTACTCGACTAGCCTGCGGGATGCATTCTCTCGCACGTGTTTTTACTCGACTAGCCTGCGGGATGCATTCTCTCGCACGTGTTTTTACTCGACTAGACTGCGGGATGCATCCTGTCGCACGTGTTTTTACTCGACTAGCGTGCGGGATGCATCCTCTCGCACGTGTTTTTACTCGACTAGCCTGCGGGATGCATCCTCTCGACGTGTTTTTACTCGGCTAGCCTGCGGGATGCATCCTCTCGCACGTGTTTTTACTCGACTAGCCTGCGGGGTGCATCCTCTCGCACGTGTTTTTACTCGACTAGCCTGCGGGATGCATCCTGTCGCACGTGTTTTTACTCGACTAGCCTGCGGGATGCATCCTCTCGCACGTGTTTTTACTCGACTAGCCTGCGGGATGCATCCTCTCGCACGTGTTTTTACTCGACTAGCCTGCGGGAAGCATCCTCTCGCACGTGTTTTTACTCGACTAGCCTGCGGGAAGCATCCTCTCGCACGTGTTTTTACTCGACTAGCCTGCGGGATGCATTCTCTCCCACGTGTTTTTACTCGACTAGCCTGCGCGATGCATTCTCTCGCACGTGTTTTTACTCGACTAGACTGCGGGATGCATCCTGTCGCACGTGTTTTTACTCGACTAGCCTGCGGGATGCATCCTCTCGCACGTGTTTTTACTCGACTAGCCTGCGGGATGCATCCTCTCGACGTGTTTTTGCTCGACTAGCCTGCGGGAAGCATCCTCTCGCACGTGTTTTTACTCGACTAGCCTGCGGGATGCATCCTCTCGCACGTGTTTTTGCTCGACTAGCCTGCGGTATGCATCCTATCGCACGTGTTTTTACTCGACTAGCCTGCGGGATGCATCCTCTCGCACGTGTTTTTGCTCGACTACCCTGCGGGATGCATCCCCTGGCACGTGTTTTTGCTCGACTAGCCTGCGGGATGCATCCTCTCGCACGTGTTTTTGCTCGACTAGCCTGCGGTATGCATCCTATCGCACGTGTTTTTACTCGACTAGCCTGCGGGATGCATTCTCTCGCACGTGTTTTTACTCGACTAGCATGCGGGATGCATCCTCTCGCACGTGTTTATACTCGACTAGCCTGCGGGATGCATCCTCTCGCACGTGTTTTTACTCGACTAGCCTGCGGGATGCATCCTCTCGCACGTGTTTATACTCGACTAGCCTGCGGGATGCATCCTCTCGCACGTGTTTTTACTCGACTAGCCTGCGGGAAGCATCCTCTCGCACGTGTTTTTACTCGACTAGCCTGCGGGAAGCATCCTCTCGCACGTGTTTTTACTCGACTAGCCTGCGGGATGCATGCTCTCGCACGTCTTTTTACTCGACTAGCCTGCGGGATGCATCCTCGCGCACGTGTTTTTACTCGACTAGCCTGCGGGATGCATCCTCTCGCACGTGTTTTTGCTCGACTAGCCTGCGGGATGCATCCTCTCGCACGTGTTTTTGCTCGACTACCCTGCGGGATGCATCCTCTCGCACGTGTTTTTACTCGACTAGCCTGCGGGAAGCATCCTCTCGCACGTGTTTTTACTCGACTAGCCTGCGGGATGCATTCTCTCGCACGTGTTTTTACTCGACTAGCCTGCGGGATGCATTCTCTCGCACGTGTTTTTACTCGACTAGACTGCGGGATGCATCCTGTCGCACGTGTTTTTACTCGACTAGCCTGCGGGATGCATCCTCTCGCACGTGTTTTTACTCGACTAGCCTGCGGGATGCATCCTCTCGACGTGTTTTTGCTCGACTAGCCTGCGGGAAGCATCCTCTCGCACGTGTTTTTACTCGACTAGCCTGCGGGATGCATCCTCGCGCACGTGTTTTTACTCGACTAGCCTGCGGGATGCATCCTCTCGCAGGTGTTTTTACTCGGCTAGCCTGCGGGATGCATCCTCTCGCACGTGTTTTTACTCGACTAGCCTGCGGGGTGCATCCTCTCGCACGTGTTTTTACTCGACTAGCCTGCGGGATGCATCCTGTCGCACGTGTTTTTACTTGACTAGCCTGCGGGATGCATCCTCTCGCACGTGTTTTTACTCGACTAGCCTGCGGGATGCATCCTCTCGCACGTGTTTTTACTCGACTAGCCTGCGGGAAGCATCCTCTCGCACGTGTTTTTACTCGACTAGCCTGCGGGAAGCATCCTCTCGCACGTGTTTTTACTCGACTAGCCTGCGGGATGCATTCTCTCGCACGTGTTTTTACTCGACTAGCCTGCGGGATGCATCCTCGCGCACGTGTTTTTACTCGACTAGCCTGCGGTATGCATCCTATCGCACGTGTTTTTACTCGACTAGCCTGCGGGATGCATTCTCTCGCACGTGTTTTTACTCGACTAGCATGCGGGATGCATCCTCTCGCACGTGTTTATACTCGACTAGCCTGCGGGATGCATCCTCTCGCACGTGTTTTTACTCGACTAGCCTGCGGGATGCATCCTCTCGCACGTGTTTATACTCGACTAGCCTGCGGGATGCATCCTCTCGCACGTGTTTTTACTCGACTAGCCTGCGGGATGCATCCTCTCGCACGTGTTTTTACTCGACTAGCCTGCGGGATGCATCCTCTCGCTCGTGTTTTTACTCGACTAGCCTGCGGGATGCATCCTCTCGCACGTGTTTTTACTCGACTAGCCTGCGGGAAGCATCCTCTCGCACGTGTTTTTACTCGACTAGCCTGCGGGAAGCATCCTCTCGCACGTGTTTTTACTCGACTAGCCTGCGGGATGCATTCTCTCGCACGTGTTTTTACTCGACTAGCCTGCGGGATGCATTCTCTCGCACGTGTTTTTACTCGACTAGACTGCGGGATGCATCCTGTCGCACGTGTTTTTACTCGACTAGCCTGCGGGATGCATCCTCTCGCACGTGTTTTTACTCGACTAGCCTGCGGGATGCATCCTCTCGACGTGTTTTTACTCGGCTAGCCTGCGGGATGCATCCTCTCGCACGTGTTTTTACTCGACTAGCCTGCGGGGTGCATCCTCTCGCACGTGTTTTTACTCGACTAGCCTGCGGGATGCATCCTGTCGCACGTGTTTTTACTCGACTAGCCTGCGGGATGCATCCTCTCGCACGTGTTTTTACTCGACTAGCCTGCGGGATGCATCCTCTCGCACGTGTTTTTACTCGACTAGCCTGCGGGAAGCATCCTCTCGCACGTGTTTTTACTCGACTAGCCTGCGGGAAGCATCCTCTCGCACGTGTTTTTACTCGACTAGCCTGCGGGATGCATTCTCTCGCACGTGTTTTTACTCGACTAGCCTGCGCGATGCATTCTCTCGCACGTGTTTTTACTCGACTAGACTGCGGATGCATCCTGTCGCACGTGTTTTTACTCGACTAGCCTGCGGGATGCATCCTCTCGCACGTGTTTTTACTCGACTAGCCTGCGGGATGCATTCTCTCGCACGTGTTTTTACTCGACTAGCATGCGGGATGCATGCTCTCGCACGTCTTTTTACTCGACTAGCCTGCGGGATGCATCCTCGCGCAAGTGTTTTTACTCGACTAGCCTGCGGGATGCATCCTCTCGCACGTGTTTTTGCTCGACTAGCTGCGGGATGCATCCTCTCGCACGTGTTTTTGCTCGACTACCCTGCGGGATGCATCCTCTCGCACGTGTTTTTACTCGACTAGCCTGCGGGAAGCATCCTCTCGCACGTGTTTTTACTCGACTAGCCTGCGGGATGCATTCTCTCGCACGTGTTTTACTCGACTAGCCTGCGGGATGCATTCTCTCGCACGTGTTTTTACTCGACTAGACTGCGGGATGCATCCTGTCGCACGTGTTTTTACTCGACTAGCCTGCGGATGCATCCTCTCGCACGTGTTTTTACTCGACTAGCCTGCGGGATGCATCCTCTCGACGTGTTTTTGCTCGACTAGCCTGCGGGAAGCATCCTCTCGCACGTGTTTTTACTCGACTAGCCTGCGGGAAGCATCCTCTCGCACGTGTTTTTACTCGACTAGCCTGCGGGATGCATTCTCTCGCACGTGTTTTTACTCGACTAGCATGCGGGATGCATCCTCTCGCACGTCTTTTTACTCGACTAGCCTGCGGGATGCATTCTCTCGCACGTGTTTTTACTCGACTAGCCTGCGGGATGCATCCTCTCGCACGTGTTTTTACTCTTCTAGCCTGCGGGATGCATCCTCTCGCACGTGTTTTTACTCGACTAGCCTGCGGGATGCATCCTGTCGCACGTGTTTTTACTCTTCTAGCCTGCGGGATGCATCCTCTCGCACGTGTTTTTACTCGACTAGCCTGCGGGAAGCATCCTCTCGCACGTGTTTTTACTCTTCTAGCCTGCGGGATGCATCCTCTCGCACGTGTTTTTACTCGACTAGCCTGCGGGATGCATCCTCGCGCACGTGTTTTTACTCGACTAGCCTGCGGGATGCATCCTCTCGCACGTGTTTTTACTCGACTAGCATGCGGGATGCATCCTCTCGCACGTGTTTTTGCTCGACTACCCTGCGGGATGCATCCCTCGCACGTGTTTTTGCTCGACTAGCCTGCGGTATGCATCCTATCGCAACGTGTTTTTACTCGACTAGCCTGCGGGATGCATTCTCTCGCACGTGTTTTTACTCGACTAGCCTGCGGGATGCATCCTCGCGCACGTGTTTTTACTCGACTAGCCTGCGGGATGCATCCTCTCGCACGTGTTTTTGCTCGACTAGCATGCGGGATGCATCCTCTCGCACGTGTTTTTGCTCGACTACCCTGCGGGATGCATCCCCTCGCACGTGTTTTTGCTCGACTAGCCTGCGGTATGCATCCTATCGCACGTGTTTTTACTCGACTAGCCTGCGGTATGCATTCTCTCGCACGTGTTTTTACTCGACTAGCATGCGGGATGCATCCTCTCGCACGTGTTTTTACTCGACTAGCCTGCGGGATGCATCCTCTCGCACGTGTTTTTACTCGACTAGCCTGCGGGATGCATCCTCTCGCACGTGTTTTTACTCGACTAGCCTGCGGGATGCATCCTCTCGCACGTGTTTTTACTCGACTAGCCTGCGGGATGCATCCTCTCGCACGTGTTTTTACTCGACTAGCCTGCGGGATGCATTCTCTCGCACGTGTTTTTACTCGACTAGCCTGCGGGATGCATTCTCTCGCACGTGTTTTTACTCGACTAGACTGCGGGATGCATCCTGTCGCACGTGTTTTTACTCGACTAGCCTGCGGGATGCATCCTCTCGCACGTGTTTTTACTCGACTAGCCTGCGGGATGCATCCTCTCGACGTGTTTTTGCTCGACTAGCCTGCGGGAAGCATCCTCACGCACGTGTTTTTACTCGACTAGCCTGCGGGAAGCATCCTCTCGCACGTGTTTTTACTCGACTAGCATGCGGGATGCATCCTCTCGCACGTCTTTTTACTCGACTAGCCTGCGGGATGCATCCTCGCGCACGTGTTTTTACTCGACTAGCCTGCGGGATGCATCCTCTCGCACGTGTTTTTGCTCGACTAGCCTGCGGGATGCATCCTCTCGCACGTGTTTTTGCTCGACTACCCTGCGGGATGCATCCTCTCGCACGTGTTTTTACTCGACTAGCCTGCGGGAAGCATCCTCTCGCACGTGTTTTTACTCGACTAGCCTGCGGGATGCATTCTCTCGCACGTGTTTTTACTCGACTAGACTGCGGGATGCATCCTGTCGCACGTGTTTTTACTCGACTAGCCTGCGGGATGCATCCTCTCGCACGTGTTTTTACTCGACTAGCCTGCGGGATGCATCCTCTCGCACGTGTTTTTACTCTTCTAGCCTGCGGGATGCATCCTCTCGCACGTGTTTTTACTCGACTAGCCTGCGGGAAGCATCCTCTCGCACGTGTTTTTACTCTTCTAGCCTGCGGGATGCATCCTCTCGCACGTGTCTTTACTCGACTAGCCTGCGGGATGCATCCTCGCGCACGTGTTTTTACTCGACTAGCCTGCGGGAAGCATCCTCTCGCACGTGTTTTTACTCGACTAGCCTGCGGGATGCATTCTCTCGCACGTGTTTTTACTCGACTAGCATGCGGGATGCATCCTCTCGCACGTCTTTTTACTCGACTAGCCTGCGGGATGCATCCTCGCGCACGTGTTTTTACTCGACTAGCCTGCGGGATGCATCCTCTCGCACGTGTTTTTGCTCGACTAGCCTGCGGGATGCATCCTCTCGCACGTGTTTTTGCTCGACTAGCCTGCGGGATGCATTCTCTCGCACGTGTTTTTACTCGACTAGACTGCGGGATGCATCCTGTCGCACGTGTTTTTACTCGACTAGCCTGCGGGATGCATCCTCTCGCACGTGTTTTTACTCGACAAGCCTGCGGGATGCATCCTCTCGACGTGTTTTTACTCGACTAGCATGCGGGATGCATCCTCTCGCACGTGTTTTTACTCGACTAGCCTGCGGGATGCATTCTCTCGCACGTGTTTTTACTCGACTAGCATGCGGGATGCATCCTCTCGCACGTCTTTTTACTCGACTAGCCTGCGGGAAGCATCCTCTCGCACGTGTTTTTACTCGACTAGCCTGCGGGAAGCATCCTCTCGCACATGTTTTTACTCGACTAGCCTGCGGGATGCATTCTCTCGCACGTGTTTTTACTCGACTAGCATGCGGGATGCATCCTCTCGCACGTCTTTTTACTCGACTAGCCTGCGGGATGCATTCTCTCGCACGTGTTTTTACTCGACTAGCCTGCGGGATGCATCCTCTCGCACGTGTTTTTACTCTTCTAGCCTGCGGGATGCATCCTCTCGCACGTGTTTTTACTCGACTAGCCTGCGGGATGCATCCTCTCGCACGTGTTTTTACTCTTCTAGCCTGCGGGATGCATCCTCTCGCACGTTTTTTTACTCGACTAGCCTGCGGGAAGCATCCTCTCGCACGTGTTTTTACTCTTCTAGCCTGCGGGATGCATCCTCTCGCACGTGTTTTTACTCGACTAGCCTGCGGGATGCATCCTCGCGCACGTGTTTTTACTCGACTAGCCTGCGGGATGCATCCTCTCGCACGTGTTTTTACTCGACTAGCATGCGGGATGCATCCTCTCGCACGTGTTTTTGCTCGACTACCCTGCGGGATGCATCCCCTCGCACGTGTTTTTGCTCGACTAGCCTGCGGTATGCATCCTATCGCACGTGTTTTTACTCGACTAGCCTGCGGGATGCATTCTCTCGCACGTGTTTTTACTCGACTAGCCTGCGGGATGCATCCTCGCGCACGTGTTTTTACTCGACTAGCCTGCGGGATGCATCCTCTCGCACGTGTTTTTGCTCGACTAGCATGCGGGATGCATCCTCTCGCACGTGTTTTTGCTCGACTACCCTGCGGGATGCATCCCCTCGCACGTGTTTTTGCTCGACTAGCCTGCGGTATGCATCCTATCGCACGTGTTTTTACTCGACTAGCCTGCGGGATGCATTCTCTCGCACGTGTTTTTACTCGACTAGCATGCGGGATGCATCCTCTCGCACGTGTTTTTACTCGACTAGCCTGCGGGATGCATCCTCTCGCACGTGTTTTTACTCGACTAGCCTGCGGGATGCATCCTCTCGCACGTGTTTTTACTCGACTAGCCTGCGGGATGCATCCTCTCGCACGTGTTTTTACTCGACTAGCCTGCGGGATGCATCCTCTCGCACGTGTTTTTACTCGACTAGCCTGCGGGATGCATCCTCTCGCTCGTGTTTTTACTCGACTAGCCTGCGGGATGCATCCTCTCGCAGGTGTTTTTACTCGGCTAGTCTGCGGGATGCATCCTCTCGCACGTGTTTTTACTCGACTAGCCTGCGGGGTGCATCCTCTCGCACGTGTTTTTACTCGACTTAGGCCTGCGGGATGCATCCTGTCGCACGTGTTTTTACTTGACTAGCCTGCGGGATGCATCCTCTCGCACGTGTTTTTACTCGACTAGCCTGCGGGATGCATCCTCTCGCACGTGTTTTTACTCGACTAGCCTGCGGGAAGCATCCTCTCGCACGTGTTTTTACTCGACTAGCCTGCGGGAAGCATCCTCTCGCACGTGTTTTTACTCGACTAGCCTGCGGGATGCATTCTCTCGCACGTGTTTTTACTCGACTAGCCTGCGGGATGCATTCTCTCGCACGTGTTTTTACTCGACTAGACTGCGGGATGCATCCTGTCGCACGTGTTTTTACTCGACTAGCCTGCGGGATGCATCCTCTCGCACGTGTTTTTACTCGACTAGCCTGCGGGATGCATCCTCGCGCACGTGTTTTTACTCGACTAGCCTGCGGGATGCATCCTCTCGCACGTGTTTTTACTCGACTAGCCTGCGGGATGCATCCTCTCGCTCGTGTCTTTACTCGACTAGCCTGCGGGATGCATCCTCTCGCAGGTGTTTTTACTCGGCTAGCCTGCGGGATGCATCCTCTCGCACGTGTTTTTACTCGACTAGCCTGCGGGGTGCATCCTCTCGCACGTGTTTTTACTCGACTAGCCTGCGGGATGCATCCTGTCGCACGTGTTTTTACTTGACTAGCCTGCGGGATGCATCCTCTCGCACGTGTTTTTACTCGACTAGCCTGCGGGATGCATCCTCTCGCACGTGTTTTTACTCGACTAGCCTGCGGGAAGCATCCTCTCGCACGTGTTTTTACTCGACTAGCCTGCGGGAAGCATCCTCTCGCACGTGTTTTTACTCTACTAGACTGCGGGATGCATCCTGTCGCACGTGTTTTTACTCGACTAGCCTGCGGGATGCATCCTCTCGCACGTGTTTTTACTCGACTAGCCTGCGGGATGCATCCTCGCGCACGTGTTTTTACTCGACTAGCCTGCGGGATGCATCCTCTCGCACGTGTTTTTGCTCGACTAGCATGCGGGATGCATCCTCTCGCACGTGTTTTTGCTCGACTACCCTGCGGGATGCATCCCCTGGCACGTGTTTTTGCTCGACTAGCCTGCGGGATGCATCCTCTCGCACGTGTTTTTGCTCGACTAGCCTGCGGTATGCATCCTATCGCACGTGTTTTTACTCGACTAGCCTGCGGGATGCATTCTCTCGCACGTGTTTTTACTCGACTAGCATGCGGGATGCATCCTCTCGCACGTGTTTTTACTCTACTAGCCTGCGGGATGCATCCTCTCGCACGTGTTTTTACTCGACTAGCCTGCGGGATGCATCCTCTCGCACGTGTTTTTACTCGACTAGCCTGCGGGATGCATCCTCTCGCACGTGTTTTTACTCGACTAGCCTGCGGGATGCATCCTCTCGCACGTGTTTTTACTCGACTAGCCTGCGGGATGCATCCTCTCGCTCGTGTTTTTACTCGACTAGCCTGCGGGATGCATCCTATCGCACGTGTTTTTACTCGACTAGCCTGCGGGAAGGTATCCTCTCGCACGTGTTTTTACTCGACTAGCCTGCGGGAAGCATCCTCTCGCACGTGTTTTTACTCGACTAGCCTGCGGGATGCATTCTCTCGCACGTGTTTTTACTCGACTAGCCTGCGGGATGCATTCTCTCGCACGTGTTTTTACTCGACTAGACTGCGGGATGCATCCTGTCGCACGTGTTTTTACTCGACTAGCCTGCGGGATGCATCCTCTCGCACGTGTTTTTACTCGACTAGCCTGCGGGATGCATCCTCTCGACGTGTTTTTACTCGGCTAGCCTGCGGGATGCATCCTCTCGCACGTGTTTTTACTCGACTAGCCTGCGGGGTGCATCCTCTCGCACGTGTTTTTACTCGACTAGCCTGCGGGATGCATCCTGTCGCACGTGTTTTTACTCGACTAGCCTGCGGGATGCATCCTCTCGCACGTGTTTTTACTCGACTAGCCTGCGGGATGCATCCTCTCGCACGTGTTTTTACTCGACTAGCCTGCGGGAAGCATCCTCTCGCACGTGTTTTTACTCGACTAGCCTGCGGGAAGCATCCTCTCGCACGTGTTTTTACTCGACTAGACTGCGGGATGCATCCTGTCGCACGTGTTTTTACTCGACTAGCCTGCGGGATGCATCCTCTCGCACGTGTTTTTACTCGACTAGCCTGCGGGATGCATCCCCTCGACGTGTTTTTGCTCGACTAGCCTGCGGGAAGCATCCTCTCGCACGTGTTTTTACTCGACTAGCCTGCGGGATGCATCCTCTCGCACGTCTTTTTACTCGACTAGCCTGCGGGATGCATCCTCGCGCACGTGTTTTTACTCGACTAGCCTGCGGGATGCATCCTCTCGCACGTGTTTTTGCTCGACTAGCCTGCGGGATGCATCCTCTCGCACGTGTTTTTGCTCGACTACCCTGCGGGATGCATCCTCTCGCACGTGTTTTTGCTCGACTAGCCTGCGGGATCCATCCTCTCGCACGTGTTTTTGCTCGACTAGCCTGCGGCATGCATCCTATCGCACGTGTTTTTGCTCGACTAGCCATGCGCATCCCAAAAAAACCTGCGCATGCGCATCCCAAAAAACCTTCGCATGCGCATCCCACAAAACCTGCGCATGTTTTTACTCGACTAGCCTGCGGGAAGCATCCTCTCGCACCTGTTTTTACTCGACTAGCCTGCGGGAAGCATCCTCTCGCACGTGTTTTTACTCGACTAGCCTGCGGGATGCATCCTCTCGCACGTGTTTTTACTCGACTAGCCTACGGGGTGCATCCTCTCGCACGTGTTTTTACTCGACTAGCCTGCGGGATGCATCCTCTCGGACGTGTTTTTGCTCGAGTAGCCTGCGTGATGCATCCTCTCGGACGTGTTTTTACTCGTCTAGCCTGCGGGATGCATTCTCTCGCACGTGTTTTTACTCAACTAGCATGCGGGATGCATCCTCTCGCACGTGTTTTTACTCGACTAGCCTGCGGGATGCATCCTCTCGCACGTGTTTTTACTCGACTAGCCTGCGGGATGCATCCTCTCGCACGTGTTTTTACTCGACTAGCCTGCGGGATGCATCCTCTCGCACGTGTTTTTACTCGACTAGCCTGCGGGATGCATCCTCTCGCACGTGTTTTTACTCGACTAGCATGCGGGATGCATCCTCTCGCACGTGTTTTTACTCGACTAGCCTGCGGGATGCATTCTCTCGCACGTGTTTTTACTCAACTAGCATGCGGGATGCATCCTCTCGCACGTGTTTTTACTCGACTAGCCTGCGGGATGCATCCTTTCGCAGGTGTTTTTACTCGGCTAGCCTGCGGGATGCATCCTCTCCCACGTGTTTTTACTCGACTAGCCTGCGGGAAGCATCCTCTCGCACGTGTTTTTACTCGACTAGCCTGCGGGATGCATTCTCTCGCACGTGTTTTTACTCGACTAGCATGCGGGATGCATCCTCTCGCTCGTCTTTTTACTCGACTAGCCTGCGGGATGCATCCTCGCGCACGTGTTTTTACTCGACTAGCCTGCGCAATGCATCCTCTCGCACGTGTTTTTGCTCGACTAGCATGCGGGATGCATCCTCTCGCACGTGTTTTTGCTCGACTACCCTGCGTGATGCATCCCCTCGCACGTGTTTTTGCTCGACTAGCCTGCGGGATGCATCCTCTCGCACGTGTTTTTGCTCGACTAGCCTGCGGCATGCATCCTATCGCACGTGTTTTTGCTCGACTAGCCATGCGCATCCCAAAAAACCTGCGCATGTGCATCCCAAAAAACCTTCGCATGCGCATCCCACAAAACCTGCGCATGTTTTTACTCGACTAGCCTGCGGGAAGCATCCTCTCGCACGTGTTTTTACTCGACTAGCCTGCGGGAAGCATCCTCTCGCACGTGTTTTTACTCGACTAGCCTGCGGGATGCATCCTCTCGCACGTGTTTTTACTCGACTAGCATGCGGGATGCATCCTCTCGCACGTCTTTTTACTCGACTAGCCTGCGGGATGCATCCTCGCGCACGTGTTTTTACTCGACTAGCCTGCGGGATGCATCCTCTCGCACGTGTTTTTGCTCGAGTAGCCTGCGTGATGCATCCTCTCGGACGTGTTTTTACTCGACTAGCCTGCGGGATGCATTCTCTCGCACGTGTTTTTACTCAACTAGCATGCGGGATGCATCCTCTCGCACGTGTTTTTACTCGACTAGCCTGCGGGGTGCATCCTCTCGCACGTGTTTTTACTCGACTAGCCTGCGGGATGCATCCTCTCGCACGTGTTTTTACTCGACTAGCCTGCGGGATGCATCCTCTCGCACGTGTTTTTACTCGACTAGCCTGCGGGATGCATCCTCTCGCACGTGTTTTTACTCGACTAGCCTGCGGGATGCATCCTCTCGCACGTGTTTTTACTCGACTAGCCTGCGGGATGCATCCTCTCGCTCGTGTTTTTACTCGACTAGCCTGCGGGATGCATCCTCTCGCAGGTGTTTTTACTCGGCTAGCCTGCGGGATGCATCCTCTCGCAAGTGTTTTTACTCGACTAGCCTGCGGGATGCATTCTCTCGCACGTGTTTTTACTCTACTAGACTGCCGGATGCATCCTGTCGCACGTGTTTTTACTCGACTAGCCTGCGGGATGCATCCTCTCGCACGTGTTTTTACTCGACTAGCCTGCGGGATGCATCCTCGCGCACGTGTTTTTACTCGACCAGCCTGCGGGATGCATCCTCTCGCACGTGTTTTTGCTCGACTAGCATGCGGGATGCATCCTCTCGCACGTGTTTTTGCTCGACTACCCTGCGGGATGCATCCCCTGGCACGTGTTTTTGCTCGACTAGCCTGCGGGATGCATCCTCTCGCACGTGTTTTTGCTCGACTAGCCTGCGGTATGCATCCTATCGCACGTGTTTTTACTCGACTAGCCTGCGGGATGCATTCTCTCGCACGTGTTTTTACTCGACTAGCATGCGGGATGCATCCTCTCGCACGTGTATTTACTCGACTAGCCTGCGGGATGCATCCTCTCGCACGTGTTTTTACTCGACTAGCCTGCGGGATGCATCCTCTCGCACGTGCTTTTACTCGACTAGCCTGCGGGATGCATTCTCTCGCACGTGTTTTTACTCGACTAGCCTGCGGGATGCATCCTCTCGCACGTGTTTTTACTCGACTAGCCTGCGGGATGCATCCTCTCGCACGTGTTTTTACTCGACTAGCCTGCGGGATGCATCCTATCGCACGTGTTTTTACTCGACTAGCCTGCGGGAAGCATCCTCTCGCACGTGTTTTTACTCGACTAGCCTGCGGGATGCATCCTCTCGCACGTGTTTTTACTCGACTAGCCTGCGGGATGCATTCTCTCGCACGTGTTTTTACTCGACTAGCCTGCGGGATGCATTCTCTCGCACGTGTTTTTACTCGACTAGACTGCGGGATGCATCCTGTCGCACGTGTTTTTACTCGACTAGCCTGCGGCATGCATCCTCTCGCACGTGTTTTTACTCGACTAGCCTGCGGGATGCATCCTCTCGACGTGTTTTTACTCGGCTAGCCTGCGGGATGCATCCTCTCGCACGTGTTTTTACTCGACTAGCCTGCGGGGTGCATCCTCTCGCACGTGTTTTTACTCGACTAGCCTGCGGGATGCATCCTGTCGCACGTGTTTTTACTCGACTAGCCTGCGGGATGCATCCTCTCGCACGTGTTTTTACTCGACTAGCCTGCGGGATGCATCCTCTCGGACGTGTTTTTACTCGACTAGCCTGCGGGAAGCATCCTCTCGCACGTGTTTTTACTCGACTAGCCTGCGGGAAGCATCCTCTCGCACGTGTTTTTACTCGACTAGCCTGCGGGATGCATTCTCTCGCACGTGTTTTTACTCGACTAGCCTGCGGGATGCATTCTCTCGCACGTGTTTTTACTCGACTAGACTGCGGGATGCATCCTGTCGCACGTGTTTTTACTCGACTAGCCTGCGGGATGCATCCTCTCGCACGTGTTTTTACTCGACTAGCCTGCGGGATGCATCCCCTCGACGTGTTTTTGCTCGACTAGCCTGCGGGAAGCATCCTCTCGCACGTGTTTTTACTCGACTAGCCTGCGGGAAGCATCCTCTCGCACGTGTTTTTACTCGACTAGCCTGCGGGATGCATTCTCTCGCACGTGTTTTTACTCGACTATCATGCGGGATGCATCCTCTCGCACGTCTTTTTACTCGACTAGCCTGCGGGATGCATCCTCGCGCACGTGTTTTTACTCGACTAGCCTGCGGGATGCATCCTCTCGCACGTGTTTTTGCTCGACTAGCCTGCGGGATGCATCCTCTCGCACGTGTTTTTGCTCGACTACCCTGCGGGATGCATCCTCTCGCACGTGTTTTTGCTCGACTAGCCTGCGGGATCCATCCTCTCGCACGTGTTTTTGCTCGACTAGCCTGCGGCATGCATCCTATCGCACGTGTTTTTGCTCGACTAGCCATGCGCATCCCAAAAAAACCTGCGCATGCGCATCCCAAAAAACCTTCGCATGCGCATCCCACAAAACCTGCGCATGTTTTTACTCGACTAGCCTGCGGGAAGCATCCTCTCGCACCTGTTTTTACTCGACTAGCCTGCGGGAAGCATCCTCTCGCACGTGTTTTTACTCGACTAGCCTGCGGGATGCATCCTCTCGCACGTGTTTTTACTCGACTAGCCTGCGGGGTGCATCCTCTCGCACGTGTTTTTACTCGACTAGCCTGCGGGATGCATCCTCTCGGACGTGTTTTTGCTCGAGTAGCCTGCGTGATGCATCCTCTCGGACGTGTTTTTACTCGTCTAGCCTGCGGGATGCATTCTCTCGCACGTGTTTTTACTCAACTAGCATGCGGGATGCATCCTCTCGCACGTGTTTTTACTCGACTAGCCTGCGGGATGCATCCTCTCGCACGTGTTTTTACTCGACTAGCCTGCGGGATGCATCCTCTCGCACGTGTTTTTACTCGACTAGCCTGCGGGATGCATCCTCTCGCACGTGTTTTTACTCGACTAGCCTGCGGGATGCATCCTCTCGCACGTGTTTTTACTCGACTAGCATGCGGGATGCATCCTCTCGCACGTGTTTTTACTCGACTAGCCTGCGGGATGCATTCTCTCGCACGTGTTTTTACTCAACTAGCATGCGGGATGCATCCTCTCGCACGTGTTTTTACTCGACTAGCCTGCGGGATGCATCCTCTCGCAGGTGTTTTTACTCGGCTAGCCTGCGGGATGCATCCTCTCCCACGTGTTTTTACTCGACTAGCCTGCGGGAAGCATCCTCTCGCACGTGTTTTTACTCGACTAGCCTGCGGGATGCATTCTCTCGCACGTGTTTTTACTCGACTAGCATGCGGGATGCATCCTCTCGCACGTCTTTTTACTCGACTAGCCTGCGGGATGCATCCTCGCGCACGTGTTTTTACTCGACTAGCCTGCGCAATGCATCCTCTCGCACGTGTTTTTGCTCGACTAGCATGCGGGATGCATCCTCTCGCACGTGTTTTTGCTCGACTACCCTGCGGGATGCATCCCCTCGCACGTGTTTTTGCTCGACTAGCCTGCGGGATGCATCCTCTCGCACGTGTTTTTGCTCGACTAGCCTGCGGCATGCATCCTATCGCACGTGTTTTTGCTCGACTAGCCATGCGCATCCCAAAAAACCTGCGCATGTGCATCCCAAAAAACCTTCGCATGCGCATCCCACAAAACCTGCGCATGTTTTTACTCGACTAGCCTGCGGGAAGCATCCTCTCGCACGTGTTTTTACTCGACTAGCCTGCGGGAAGCATCCTCTCGCACGTGTTTTTACTCGACTAGCCTGCGGGATGCATCCTCTCGCACGTGTTTTTACTCGACTAGCATGCGGGATGCATCCTCTCGCACGTCTTTTTACTCGACTAGCCTGCGGGATGCATCCTCGCGCACGTGTTTTTACTCGACTAGCCTGCGGGATGCATCCTCTCGCACGTGTTTTTGCTCGAGTAGCCTGCGTGATGCATCCTCTCGGACGTGTTTTTACTCGACTAGCCTGCGGGATGCATTCTCTCGCACGTGTTTTTACTCAACTAGCATGCGGGATGCATCCTCTCGCACGTGTTTTTACTCGACTAGCCTGCGGGATGCATCCTCTCGCAGGTGTTTTTACTCGGCTAGCCTGCGGGATGCATCCTCTCCCACGTGTTTTTACTCGACTAGCCTGCGGGGTGCATCCTCTCGCACGTGTTTTTACTCGACTAGCCTGCGGGATGCATCCTGTCGCACGTGTTTTTACTCAACTAGCATGCGGGATGCATCCTCTCGCACGTGTTTTTACTCGACTAGCCTGCGGGATGCATCCTTTCGCACGTGTTTTTACTCGACTAGCCTGCGGGATGCATTCTCTCGCACGTGTTTTTACTCGACTAGCATGCGGGATGCATCCTCTCGCACGTCTTTTTACTCGACTAGCCTGCGGGATGCATCCTCGCGCACGTGTTTTTACTCGACTAGCCTGCGCAATGCATCCTCTCCCACGTGTTTTTACTCGACTAGCCTGCGGGATGCATCCTCTCGCACGTGTTTTTACTCGACTAGCCTGCGGGATGCATCCTCTCGCACGTGTTTTTACTCGACTAGCCTGCGGCATGCATCCTATCGCACGTGTTCTTGCTCGACTAGCCATGCGCATCCCAAAAAACCTGCGCATGTGCATCCCAAAAAACCTTCGCATGCGCATCCCACAAAACCTGCGCATGTTTTTACTCGACTAGCCTGCGGGAAGCATCCTCTCGCACGTGTTTTTACTCGACTAGCCTGCGGGATGCATCCTCTCGCACGTGTTTTTACTCGACTAGCATGCGGGATGCATCCTCTCGCACGTCTTTTTACTCGACTAGCCTGCGGAATGCATCCTCGCGCACGTGTTTTTACTCGACTAGCCTGCGGGATGCATCCTCTCGCACGTGTTTTTGCTCGAGTAGCCTGCGTGATGCATCCTCTCGGACGTGTTTTTACTCGACTAGCCTGCGGGATGCATTCTCTCGCACGTGTTTTTACTCAACTAGCATGCGGGATGCATCCTCTCGCACGTATTTTTACTCGACTAGCCTGCGGGAAGCATCCTCTCGCACGTGTTTTTACTCGACTAGCCTGCGGGATGCATTCTCTCGCACGTGTTTTTACTCGACTAGCCTGCGGGATGCATCCTCTCGCACGTGTTTTTACTCGACTAGGCTGCGGGGAGCATCCTCTCGCACGTGTTTTTACTCGACTAGCCTGCGGGATGCATCCTCTCGCACGTCTTTTTACTCGACTAGCCTGCGGGATGCATCCTCTCGCACGTGTTTTTACTCGACTAGCCTGCGGGATGCATCCTCTCGCACGTGTTTTTGCTCGACTAGCCTGCGGGATGCATCCTCTCGCACGTGTTTTTGCTCGACCAGCCTGCGGGATGCATCCTCTCGCACGTGTTTTTGCTCGACTAGCCTGCGGGATGCATCCTCTCGCACGTGTTTTTGCTCGACTAGCCATGCGCATCCCAAAATACCTGCGCATGCGCATCCCAAAAAACCTGCCCATGCGCATCCCACAAAACCTGCGCATGCGCATCCCACAAAACCTCGCACGTGTGTTTACTCGACTAGCCTGCGGGAAGCATCCTCACGCACGTGTTTGTACTCGACTAGCCTGCGGGATGCATCCTCTCGCACGTGTTTTTACTCGACTAGCCTGCGGGATGCATCCTCTCGCACGTGTTTTTACTCGACTAGCCTGCGGGATGCATCCTCTCGCACGTGTGTTTACTCGACTAGCCTGCGGGAAGCATCCTCACGCACGTGTTTGTACTCGACTAGCCTGCGGGATGCATCCTCTCGCACGTGTTTTTACTCGACTAGCCTGCGGGATGCATCCTCTCGCACGTGTTTTTACTCGACTAGCCTGCGGGATGCATCCTCTCGCACGTGTTTTTACTCGACTAGCCTGCGGGATGCATCCTCTCGCACGTGTTTTTACTCGACTAGCCTGCGGGATGCATCCTCTCGCACGTGTTTTTACTCGACTAGCCTGCGGGAAGCATCCTCTAGCACGTGTTTTTACTCGACTAGCCTGCGGGATGCATCCTCTCGCACGTGTTTTTACTCGACTAGCCTGCGGGATGCATCCTCTCGCACGTGTTTTTACTCGACTAGCCTGCGGGATGCATCCTCTCGCACGTGTTTTTACTCGACTAGCCAGCGGGATGCATCCTCTCGCACGTGTTTTTACTCGACTAGCCTGCGGGATGCATCCTCTCGCACGTGTTTTTACTCGACCAGCCTGCGGGATGCATCTTCTCGCACGTGTTTTTACTCGACTAGCCAGCGGGATGCATCCTCTCGTACGTGTTTTTACTCGACTAGCCTGCGGGATGCATCCTCTCGCACGTGTTTTTACTCGACTAGCCTGCGGGGTGCATCCTCTCGCAACTTTTTTTACTCGACTAGCCAGCGGGATGCATCCTCTCGCACGTGTTTTTACTCGACTAGCCTGCGGGATGCATCCTCTCGCACGTGTTTTTACTCGACTAGCCTGCGGGATGCATCCTCTCGCACGTGTATTTACTCGACTAGCCTGCCGGATGCATCCTCTCGAACGTGTATTTACTCGACTAGCCTGCCGGATGCATCCTCTCGCACGTGTTTTTACTCGACTAGCCTGCGGGATGCATCCTCTCGCACGTGTTTTTACTCGACTAGCCTGCGGGATGCATCCTCTCGCACGTGTTTTTACTCGACTAGCCTGCGGGATGCATCCTCTCGCACGTGTTTTTACTCGACTAGCCTGCGGGAAGCATCCTCTCGCACGTGTTTTTACTCGACTAGCCTGCGGGATGCATTCTCTCGCACGTGTTTTTACTCGACTAGCCTGCGGGATGCATCCTCTCGCACGTGTTTTTACTCGACTAGGCTGCGGGGAGCATCCTCTCGCACGTGTTTTTACTCGACTAGCCTGCGGGATGCATTCTCTCGCACGTGTTTTTACTCGACTAGCATGCGGGATGCATCCTCTCGCACGTCTTTTTACTCGACTAGCCTGCGGGATGCATCCTCTCGCACGTGTTTTTACTCGACTAGCCTGCGGGATGCATCCTCTCGCACGTGTTTTTACTCGACTAGCCTGCGGGATGCATCCTCTCGCACGTGTTTTTACTCGACTAGCCTGCGGGAAGCATCCTCTCGCACGTGTTTTTACTCGACTAGCCTGCGGGATGCATTCTCTCGCACGTGTTTTTACTCGACTAGCCTGCGGGATGCATCCTCTCGCACGTGTTTTTACTCGACTAGGCTGCGGGGAGCATCCTCTCGCACGTGTTTTTACTCGACTAGCCTGCGGGATGCATTCTCTCGCACGTGTTTTTACTCGACTAGCATGCGGGATGCATCCTCTCGCACGTCTTTTTACTCGACTAGCCTGCGGGATGCATCCTCGCGCACGTGTTTTTACTCGACTAGCCTGCGCAATGCATCCTCTCGCACGTGTTTTTGCTCGACTAGCATGCGGGATGCATCCTCTCGCACGTGTTTTTGCTCGACTACCCTGCGGGATGCATCCCCTCGCACGTGTTTTTGCTCGACTAGCCTGCGGGATGCATCCTCTCGCACGTGTTTTTACTCGACTTGCCTGCGGGATGCATCCTCTCGCACGTGTTTTTACTCGACTAGCCTGCGGGATGCATCCTCTCGCACGTGTTTTTACTCGACTAGCCTGCGGGATGCATCCTCTCGCACGTGTTTTTACTCGACTAGCCTGCGGGATGCATCCTCTCGCACGTGTTTTTACTCGACTAGCCTGCGGGATGCATCCTCTCGCACGTGTTTTTACTCGACTAGCCAGCGGGATGCATCCTCTCGCACGTGTTTTTACTCGACTAGCCTGCGGGATGCATCCTCTCGCACGTGTTTTTACTCGACTAGCCTGCGGGATGCATCCTCTCGCACGTGTATTTACTCGACTAGCCTGCCGGATGCATCCTCTCGAACGTGTTTTTACTCGACTAGCCTGCGGGATGCATCCTCTCGCACGTGTTTTTACTCGACTAGCCTGCGAGATGCATCCTCTCGCACGTGTGTTTACTCGACTAGCCTGCGGGAAGCATCCTCACGCACGTGTTTGTACTCGACTAGCCTGCGGGATGCATCCTCTCGCACGTGTTTTTACTCGACTAGCCTGCGGGATGCATCCTCTCGCACGTGTTTTTACTCGACTAGCCTGCGGGATGCATCCTCTCGCACGTGTTTTTACTCGACTAGCCTGCGGGATGCATCCTCTCGCACGTGTTTTTACTCGACTAGCCTGCGGGATGCATCCTCTCGCAGGTGTTTTTACTCGGCTAGCCTGCGGGATGCATCCTCTCCCACGTGTTTTTACTCCACTAGCCTGCGGGGTGCATCCTCTCGCACGTGTTTTTACTCGACTAGCCTGCGGGATGCATCCTGTCGCACGTGTTTTTACTCGACTAGCCTGCGGGATGCATCCTCTCGCACGTGTTTTTACTCGACTAGCCTGCGGGATGCATCCTCCCGCACGTGTTTTTACTCGACTAGCCTGCGGGAAGCATCCTCTCGCATGAGTTTTTACTCGACTAGACTGCGGGAAGCATCCTCTCGCACATGTTTTTACTCGACTAGCCTGCGGGATGCATCCTCTCGCACGTGTTTTTACTCGACTAGCCTGCGGGATGCATCCTCTCGCACGTCTTTTTACTCGACTAGCCTGCGGGATGCATCCTCTCGCACGTGTTTTTACTCGACTAGCCTGCGGGATGCATCCTCTCGCACGTGTTTTTGCTCGACTAGCCTGCGGGATGCATCCTCTCGCACGTGTTTTTGCTCGACCAGCCTGCGGG
>NW_027469614.1:0-89185 GCF_051020765.1 Lasioglossum baleicum
GCAGGCTAATCGAGTAAAAAACACGTGCGAGAGGATGCATCCCGCAGGCTAGACGAGTAAAAACACGTGCAAGAGGATGCTTCCCGCAGGCTAGTCAAGTAAGAACACGTGCGAGAGGATGCATCCCGCAGGCTAGTCGAGTAAAAACACGTGCGAGAGGATGCGTCCGCAGGCTAGTCGAGCAAAAACACGTGCGAGAGGATGCATCCCGCAGGCTAGTCGAGCAAAAACACGTGCGAGAGGATGCATTCCGCAGGCTAGTCGAGCAAAAACACGTGCGAGAGGATGTATCCCGCAGGCTAGTCGAGTAAAAACACGTGCGGGAGGATGCATCCCGCAGGCTAGTCGAGTAAAAACACGTGCGAGAGGATGCATCCCGCAGGCTAGTCGAGCAAAAACACGTGCGAGAGGATGCATCCCGCAGGCTAGTCGAGTAAAAACACGTGCGAGAGGATGAATCCCGCAGGCTAGTCGAGTAAAAACACGTGCGAGAGGATGCATCCCGCAGGCTAGTCGAGCAAAAACACGTGCGAGAGGATGCATCCCGCATGGCTGGTCGAGCAAAAACACGTGCGAGAGGATGCATCCCGCAGGCTAGTCGAGTAAAAACACGTGCGAGAGGATGCATCCTGCAGGCTAGTCGAGTAAAAACACGTGCGAGAGGATGCATCCCGCAGGCTAGTCGAGTAAATACACGTGCGAGAGGATGCATCCCGCAGGCTAGTCGAGTAAAAACACGTGCGAGAGGATGCATCCCGCAGGCTAGTCGAGTAAAAACACGTGCGAGGTTTTGTGGGATGCGCATGTGCAGGTTTTGTGGGATGCGCATGCGCAGGTTTTTTGGGATGCGCATGGCTAGTCGAGCAAAAACACGTGCGAGAGGATGCATCCCGCAGGGTAGTCGAGTAAAAACACGTGCGAGAGGATGCATCCCGCAGGCTACTCGAGTAAAAACACGTGCGAGAGGATGCATCCCGCAGGCTAGTCGAGTAAAAACACGTGCGAGGTTTTGTGGGATGCGCATGTGCAGGTTTTGTGGGATGCGCATGCGCAGGTTTTTTGGGATGCGCATGGCTAGTCGAGCAAAAACACGTGCGAGAGGATGCATCCCGCAGGGTAGTCGAGTAAAAACACGTGCGAGAGGATGCATCCCGCAGGCTAGTCGAGCAAAAACACGTGCGAGAGGATGCATCCCGCAGGCTAGTCGAGTAAAAACACGTGCAAGAGGATGCATCCCGCAGGCTACTCGAGTAAAAACACGTGCGAGAGGATGCATCCCGCAGGCTAGTCGAGTAAAAACACGTGCGAGGTTTTGTGGGATGCGCATGCGCAGTTTTTTTTGGGATGCGCCATGGCTAGTCGAGCAAAAACACGTGCGAGAGGATGCATCCCGCAGGCTAGTCGAGCAAAAACACGTGCGAGAGGATGCATGCCGCAGGCTAGTCGAGTAAAAACACGTGCGAGAGGATGCTTCCCGCAGGCTAGTCGAGTAAAAACACGTGCGAGAGGATGCTTCCCGCAGGCTAGTCGAGTAAAAACACGTGCGAGAGGATGCATCCCGCAGGCTAGTCGAGTAAAAACACGTGCAAGAGGATGCTTCCCGCAGGCTAGTCGAGTAAAAACACGTGCGAGAGGATGCATCCGCAGGCTAGTCGAGTAAAAACACGTGCGAGAGGATGCATCCTGCAGGCTAGTCGAGTAAAAACACGTGCGAGAGGATGCATCCCGCAGGCTAGTCGAGTAAAGACACGTGCGAGAGGATGCATCCCGCAGGCTAGTCGAGTAAAAACACGTGCGAGAGGATGCATCCCGCAGGCTAGTCGAGTAAAAACACGTGCGAGGTTTTGTGGGATGCGCATGTGCAGGTTTTGTGGGATGCGCATGCGCAGGTTTTTTGGGATGCGCATGGCTAGTCGAGCAAAAACACGTGCGAGAGGATGCATCCCGCAGGGTAGTCGAGTAAAAACACGTGCGAGAGGATGCATCCCGCAGGCTAGTCGAGCAAAAAACACGTGCGAGAGGATGCATCCCGCAGGCTAGTCGAGTAAAAACACGTGCGAAAGGATGCATCCCGCAGGCTAGTCGAGCACAAACACGTGCGAGGTTTTGTGGGATGGCGCATGCGCAGGTTTTGTGGGATGCGCATGCGCAGGTTTTTTGGGATGCGCATGCGCAGGTTTTTTTGGGATGCGCATGACTAGTCGAGTAAAAACACGTGCGAGAGGATGCATCCCGCAGGCTAGTCGAGCAAAAACACGTGCGAGAGGATGCATCCCGCAGGCTAGTCGAGCAAAAACACGTGCTAGAGGATGCATCCCGCAGGCTAGTCAAGTAAAAACACGTGCGAGAGGATGCATCCCGCAGGATAGTCGAGCACAAACACGTGCGAGAGGATGCATCCCGCAGGCTAGTCGAGCAAATACACGTGCGAGAGGATGCATCCCGCAGGCTAGTCGAGCAAAAACACGTGCGAAAGGATGCATCCCGCAGGCTAGTCGAGCAAAAACACGTGCGAGAGGATGCATCCCGCAGACTAGTCGAGTAAAAACACGTGCGAGAGGATGCTTCCCGCAGGCTAGTCGAGTAAAAACACGTGCGAGAGGATGCATCCCGCAGGCTAGTCGAGTAAAAACACGTGCGAGAGGATGCATCCCGCAGGCTAGTCGAGCAAAAACACGTGCGAGAGGATGCATCCCGCAGGCTAGTCGAGCAAAAACACGTGCGAGAGGATGCATCCCGCAGGCTAGTCGAGCAAAAACACGTGCGAGAGGATGCATCCCGCAGGCTAGTCGAGTAAAAACACGTGCGAGAGGATGCATCCCGCAGGCTACTCGAGTAAAAACACGTGCGAGAGGATGCATCCCGCAGGCTAGTCGAGTAAAAACACGTGCGAGAGGATGCATCCCGCAAGCTAGTCGAGTAAAAACACGTGCGGGAGGATGCATCCCGCAGGCTAGTCGAGTAAAAACACGTGCGGGAGGATGCATCCCGCAGGCTAGTCGAGCAAAAACACGTGCGAGAGGATGCATCCCGCAGGCTAGTCGAGTAAAAACACGTGCGAGAGGATGAATCCTGCAGGCTAGTCGAGCAAAAACACGTGCGAGAGGATGCATCCCGCAGGCTAGTCGAGCAAAAACACGTGCGAGAGGATGAATCCCGCAGGCTAGTCGAGTAAAAACACGTGCGAGAGGATGCATCCCGCAGGCTAGTCGAGCAAAAACACGTGCGAGAGGATGCATCCCGCAGGCTACTCGAGTAAAAACACGTGCGAGAGGATGCATCCCGCAGGCTAGTCGAGTAAAAACACGTGCGAGGTTTTGTGGGATGCGCATGCGCAGGTTTTTTGGGATGCGCATGGCTAGTCGAGCAAAAACACGTGCGAGAGGATGCATCCCGCAGGCTAGTCGAGCAAAAACACGTGCGAGAGGATGCATGCCGCAGGCTAGTCGAGTAAAAACACGTGCGAGAGGATGCATCCCGCAGGCTAGTCGAGTAAAAACACGTGCGAGAGGATGCATCCCGCAGGCTAGTCGAGTAAAAACACGTGCGAGAGGATGCTTCCCGCAGGCTAGTCGAGTAAAAACACGTGCGAGAGGATGCATCCTGCAGGCTAGTCGAGTAAAAACACGTGCGAGAGGATGCATCCCGCAGGCTAGTCGAGTAAAAACACGTGCGAGAGGATGCATCCCGCAGGCTAGTCGCGTAAAAACACGTGCGAGAGGATGCATCCCGCAGGCTAGTCGAGTAAAAACACGTGCGAGGTTTTGTGGGATGCGCATGTGCAGGTTTTGTGGGATGCGCATGCGCAGGTTTTTTGGGATGCGCATGGCTAGTCGACAAAAACACGTGCGAGAGGATGCATCCCGCAGGGTAGTCGAGTAAAAACACGTGCGAGAGGATGCATCCAGCAGGCTAGTCGAGCAAAAACACGTGCGAGAGGATGCATCCCGCAGGCTAGTCGAGTAAAAACACGTGCGAAAGGATGCATCCCGCAGGCTAGTCGAGCACAAACACGTGCGAGGTTTTGTGGGATGCGCATGCGCAGGTTTTGTGGGATGCGCATGCGCAGGTTTTTTGGGATGCGCATGAGCAGGTTTTTTGGGATGCGCATGACTAGTCGAGTAAAAACACGTGCGAGAGGATGCATCCCGCAGGCTAGTCGAGCAAAAACACGTGCGAGAGGATGCATCCCGCAGGCTAGTCAAGTAAAAACACGTGCGAGAGGATGCATCCCGCAGGCTAGTCGAGCACAAACACGTGCGAGAGGATGCATCCCGCAGGCTAGTCGAGCAAATACACGTGCGAGAGGATGCATCCCGCAGGCTAGTCGAGCAAAAACACGTGCGAAAGGATGCATCCCGCAGGTTAGTCGAGCAAAAACACGTGCGAGAGGATGCATCCCGCAGACTAGTCGAGTAAAAACACGTGCGAGAGGATGCTTCCCGCAGGCTAGTCGAGTAAAAACACGTGCGAGAGGATGCATCCCGCAGGCTAGTCGAGTAAAAACACGTGCGAGAGGATGCATCCCGCAGGCTAGTCGAGCAAAAACACGTGCGAGAGGATGCATCCCGCAGGCTAGTCGAGCAAAAACACGTGCGAGAGGATGCATCCCGCAGGCTAGTCGAGCAAAAACACGTGCGAGAGGATGCATCCCGCAGGCTAGTCGAGTAAAAACACGTGCGAGAGGATGCATCCCGCAGGCTACTCGAGTAAAAACACGTGCGAGAGGATGCATCCCGCAGGCTAGTCGAGTAAAAACACGTGCGAGAGGATGCATCCCGCAAGCTAGTCGAGTAAAAACACGTGCGGGAGGATGCATCCCGCAGGCTAGTCGAGTAAAAACACGTGCGGGAGGATGCATCCCGCAGGCTAGTCGAGCAAAAACACGTGCGAGAGGATGCATCCCGCAGGCTAGTCGAGTAAAAACACGTGCGAGAGGATGAATCCTGCAGGCTAGTCGAGCAAAAACACGTGCGAGAGGATGCATCCCGCAGGCTAGTCGAGCAAAAACACGTGCGAGAGGATGAATCCCGCAGGCTAGTCGAGTAAAAATACGTGCGAGAGGATGCATCCCGCAGGCTAGTCGAGCAAAAACACGTGCGAGAGGATGCATCCCGCAAGCCACTCGAGTAAAAACACGTGCGAGAGGATGCATCCCGCAGGCTAGTCGAGTAAAAACACGTGCGAGGTTTTGTGGGATGCGCATGCGCAGGTTTTTTGGGATGCGCATGGCTAGTCGAGCAAAAACACGTGCGAGAGGATGCATCCCGCAGGCTAGTCGAGCAAAAACACGTGCGAGAGGATGCATGCCGCAGGCTAGTCGAGTAAAAACACGTGCGAGAGGATGCATCCCGCAGGCTAGTCGAGTAAAAACACGTGCGAGAGGATGCATCCCGCAGGCTAGTCGAGTAAAAACACGTGCGAGAGGATGCTTCCCGCAGGCTAGTCGAGTAAAAACACGTGCGAGAGGATGCATCCCGCAGGCTAGTCGAGTAAAAACACGTGCGAGAGGATGCTTCCCGCAGGCTAATCGAGTAAAAACACGTGCGAGAGGATGCATCCCGCAGGCTAGACGAGTAAAAACACGTGCAAGAGGATGCTTCCCGCAGGCTAGTCAAGTAAGAACACGTGCGAGAGGATGCATCCCGCAGGCTAGTCGAGTAAAAACACGTGCGAGAGGATGCGTCCCGCAGGCTAGTCGAGCAAAAACACGTGCGAGAGGATGCATCCCGCAGGCTAGTCGAGCAAAAACACGTGCGAGAGGATGCATCCCGCAGGCTAGTCGAGCAAAAACACGTGCGAGAGGATGTATCCCGCAGGCTAGTCGAGTAAAAACACGTGCGGGAGGATGCATCCCGCAGGCTAGTCGAGTAAAAACACGTGCGAGAGGATGCATCCCGCAGGCTAGTCGAGCAAAAACACGTGCGAGAGGAAGCATCCCGCAGGCTAGTCGAGTAAAAACACGTGCGAGAGGATGAATCCCGCAGGCTAGTCGAGTAAAAACACGTGCGAGAGGATGCATCCCGCAGGCTAGTCGAGCAAAAACACGTGCGAGAGGATGCATCCCGCAGGCTGGTCGAGCAAAAACACGTGCGAGAGGATGCATCCCGCAGGCTAGTCGAGTAAAAACACGTGCGAGAGGATGCATCCTGCAGGCTAGTCGAGTAAAAACACGTGCGAGAGGATGCATCCCGCAGGCTAGTCGAGTAAAAACACGTGCGAGAGGATGCATCCCGCAGGCTAGTCGAGTAAAAACACGTGCGAGAGGATGCATCCCGCAGGCTAGTCGAGTAAAAACACGTGCGAGGTTTTGTGGGATGCGCATGTGCAGGTTTTGTGGGATGCGCATGCGCAGGTTTTTTGGGATGCGCATGGCTAGTCGAGCAAAAACACGTGCGAGAGGATGCATCCCGCAGGGTAGTCGAGTAAAAACACGTGCGAGAGGATGCATCCCGCAGGCTACTCGAGTAAAAACACGTGCGAGAGGATGCATCCCGCAGGCTAGTCGAGTAAAAACACGTGCGAGGTTTTGTGGGATGCGCATGCGCAGGTTTTTTGGGATGCGCATACGCAGGTTTTTTGGGATGCGCATGGCTAGTCGAGTAAAAACACGTGCGAGAGGATGCATCCCGCAGGCTGGTCGAGCAAAAACACGTGCGAGAGGATGCATCCCGCAGGCTAGTCGAGCAAAAACACGTGCGAGAGGATGCATCCCGCAGGCTAGTCGAGCAAAAACACGTGCGAGAGGATGCATCCCGCAGGCTAGTCGAGTAAAAACACGTGCAAGAGGATGCATCCCGCAGGCTACTCGAGTAAAAACACGTGCGAGAGGATGCATCCCGCAGGCTAGTCGAGTAAAAACACGTGCGAGGTTTTGTGGGATGCGCATGCGCAGGTTTTTTGGGATGCGCATGGCTAGTCGAGCAAAAACACGTGCGAGAGGATGCATTCCGCAGGCTAGTCGAGCAAAAACACGTGCGAGAGGATGCATGCCGCAGGCTAGTCGAGTAAAAACACGTGCGAGAGGATGCTTCCCGCAGGCTAGTCGAGTAAAAACACGTGCGAGAGGATGCTTCCCGCAGGCTAGTCGAGTAAAAACACGTGCGAGAGGATGCATCCCGCAGGCTAGTCGAGTAAAAACACGTGCAAGAGGATGCTTCCCGCAGGCTAGTCGAGTAAAAACACGTGCGAGAGGATGCATCCCGCAGGCTTGTCGAGTAAAAACACGTGCGAGAGGATGCGTCCCGCAGGCTAGTCGAGCAAAAACACGTGCGAGAGGATGCATCCCGCAGGCTAGTCGAGCAAAAACACGTGCGAGAGGATGCATCCCGCAGGCTAGTCGAGCAAAAACACGTGCGAGAGGATGCATCCCGCAGGCTAGTCGAGTAAAAACACGTGCGGGAGGATGCATCCCGCAGGCTAGTCGAGTAAAAACACGTGCGGGAGGATGCATCCCGCAGGCTAGTCGAGCAAAAACACGTGCGAGAGGATGCATCCCGCAGGCTAGTCGAGTAAAAACACGTGCGAGAGGATGAATCCTGCAGGCTAGTCGAGCAAAAACACGTGCGAGAGGATGCATCCCGCAGGCTAGTCGAGCAAAAACATGTGCGAGAGGATGCATCCCGCAGGCTAGTCGAGTAAAAACACGTGCGAGAGGATGCATCCCGCAGGCTAGTCGAGTAAAAACACGTGCGAAGTTTTGTGGGATGCGCATGCGCAGGTTTTGTGGGATGCGCATGCGCAGGTTTTTTGGGATGCGCATGGCTAGTCGAGTAAAAACACGTGCGAGAGGATGCATCCCGCAGGCTAGTCGAGCAAAAACACTTGCGAGAGGATGCATCCCGCAGGCTAGTCGAGCAAAAACACGTGCGAGAGGATGCATCCCGCAGGCTAGTCGAGCAAAAACACGTGCGAGAGGATGTATCCCGCAGGCTAGTCGAGCAAAAACACGTGCGAGAGGATGTATCCCGCAGGCTAGTCGAGTAAAAACACGTGCGGGAGGATGCATCCCGCAGGCTAGTCGAGTAAAAACACGTGCGAGAGGATGCATCCCGCAGGCTAGTCGAGCAAAAACACGTGCGAGAGGATGCATCCCGCAGGCTAGTCGAGTAAAAACACGTGCGAGAGGATGAATCCCGCAGGCTAGTCGAGTAAAAACACGTGCGAGAGGATGCATCCCGCAGGCTAGTCGAGCAAAAACACGTGCGAGAGGATGCATCCCGCAGGCTGGTCGAGCAAAAACACGTGCGAGAGGATGCATCCCGCAGGCTAGTCGAGTAAAAACACGTGCGAGAGGATGGATCCTGCAGGCTAGTCGAGTAAAAACACGTGCGAGAGGATGCATCCCGCAGGCTAGTCGAGTAAAAACACGTGCGAGAGGATGCATCCCGCAGGCTAGTCGAGTAAAAACACGTGCGAAAGGATGCATCCCGCAGGCTAGTCGAGCACAAACACGTGCGAGGTTTTGTGGGATGCGCATGCGCAGGTTTTTTGGGATGCGCATGCGCAGGTTTTTTGGGATGCGCATGACTAGTCGAGTAAAAACACGTGCGAGAGGATGCATCTCGCAGGCTAGTCGAGCAAAAACACGTGCGAGAGGATGCATCCCGCAGGCTAGTCGAGTAAAAACACGTGCGAGGTTTTGTGGGATGCGCATGTGCAGGTTTTGTGGGATGCCCATGCGCAGGTTTTTTGGGATGTGCATGGCTAGTCGAGCAAAAACACGTGCGAGAGGATGCATCCCGCAGGGTAGTCGAGTAAAAACACGTGCGAGAGGATGCATCCCGCAGGCTAGTCGAGCAAAAACACGTGCGAGAGGATGCATCCCGCAGGCTAGTCGAGTAAAAACACGTGCGAAAGGATGCATCCCGCAGGCTAGTCGAGCACAAACACGTGCGAGGTTTTGTGGGATGCGCATGCGCAGGTTTTTTGGGATGCGCATGCGCAGGTTTTTTGGGATGCGCATGACTAGTCGAGTAAAAACACGTGCGAGAGGATGCATCCCGCAGGCTAGTCGAGCAAAAACACGTGCGAGAGGATGCATCCCGCAGGCTAGTCGAGTAAAAACACGTGCGAGAGGATGCATCCTGCAGGCTAGTCGAGTAAAAACACGTGCGAGAGGATGCATCCCGCAGGCTAGTCGAGCAAAAACACGTGCGAGAGGATGCATCCCGCAGGCTAGTCAAGTAAAAACACGTGCGAGAGGATGCATCCCGCAGGCTAGTCGAGCACAAACACGTGCGAGAGGATGCATCCCGCAGGCTAGTCGAGTAAAAACACGTGCGAGAGGATGCATCCCGCAGGCTAGTCGAGCAAAAACACGTGCGAAAGGATGCATCCCGCAGGCTAGTCGAGCAAAAACACGTGCGAGAGGATGCATCCCGCAGACTAGTCGAGTAAAAATACGTGCGAGAGGATGCATCCCGCAGGCTAGTCGAGCAAAAACACGTGCGAGAGGATGCATCCCGCAGGCTAGTCGAGTAAAAACACGTGCGAGGTTTTGTGGGATGCGCATGTGCAGGTTTTGTGGGATGCCCATGCGCAGGTTTTTTGGGATGCGCATGGCTAGTCGAGCAAAAACACGTGCGAGAGGATGCATCCCGCAGGGTAGTCGAGTAAAAACACGTGCGAGAGGATGCATCCCGCAGGCTAGTCGAGCAAAAACACGTGCGAGAGGATGCATCCCGCAGGCTAGTCGAGTAAAAACACGTGCGAAAGGATGCATCCCGCAGGCTAGTCGAGCACAAACACGTGCGAGGTTTTGTGGGATGCGCATGCGCAGGTTTTTTGGGATGCGCATGCGCAGGTTTTTTGGGATGCGCATGACTAGTCGAGTAAAAACACGTGCGAGAGGATGCATCCCGCAGGCTAGTCGAGCAAAAACACGTGCGAGAGGATGCATCCCGCAGGCTAGTCGAGTAAAAACACGTGCGAGAGGATGCATCCCGCAGGCTACTCGAGTAAAAACACGTGCGAGAGGATGCATCCCGCAGGCTAGTCGAGTAAAAACACGTGCGAGAGGATGCATCCCGCAAGCTAGTCGAGTAAAAACACGTGCGGGAGGATGCATCCCGCAGGCTAGTCGAGTAAAAACACGTGCGGGAGGATGCATCCCGCAGGCTAGTCGAGTAAAAACACGTGCGGGAGGATGCATCCCGCAGGCTAGTCGAGCAAAAACACGTGCGAGAGGATGCATCCCGCAGGCTAGTCGAGTAAAAACACGTGCGAGAGGATGAATCCTGCAGGCTAGTCGAGCAAAAACACGTGCGAGAGGATGCATCCCGCAGGCTAGTCGAGCAAAAACACGTGCGAGAGGATGAATCCCGCAGGCTAGTCGAGTAAAAATACGTGCGAGAGGATGCATCCCGCAGGCTAGTCGAGCAAAAACACGTGCGAGAGGATGCATCCCGCAGGCTACTCGAGTAAAAACACGTGCGAGAGGATGCATCCCGCAGGCTAGTCGAGTAAAAACACGTGCGAGGTTTTGTGGGATGCGCATGCGCAGGTTTTTTGGGATGCGCATGGCTAGTCGAGCAAAAACACGTGCGAGAGGATGCATCCCGCAGGCTAGTCGAGCAAAAACACGTGCGAGAGGATGCATGCCGCAGGCTAGTCGAGTAAAAACACGTGCGAGAGGATGCATCCCGCAGGCTAGTCGAGTAAAAACACGTGCGAGAGGATGCATCCCGCAGGCTAGTCGAGTAAAAACACGTGCGAGAGGATGCTTCCCGCAGGCTAGTCGAGTAAAAACACGTGCGAGAGGATGCATCCCGCAGGCTAGTCGAGTAAAAACACGTGCGAGAGGATGCTTCCCGCAGGCTAATCGAGTAAAAACACGTGCGAGAGGATGCATCCCGCAGGCTAGACGAGTAAAAACACGTGCAAGAGGATGCTTCCCGCAGGCTAGTCAAGTAAGAACACGTGCGAGAGGATGCATCCCGCAGGCTAGTCGAGTAAAAACACGTGCGAGAGGATGCGTCCCGCAGGCTAGTCGAGCAAAAACACGTGCGAGAGGATGCATCCCGCAGGCTAGTCGAGCAAAAACACGTGCGAGAGGATGCATCCCGCAGGCTAGTCGAGCAAAAACACGTGCGAGAGGATGTATCCCGCAGGCTAGTCGAGCAAAAACACGTGCGAGAGGATGCATCCCGCAGGCTAGTCGAGTAAAAACACGTGCGAGAGGATGAATCCCGCAGGCTAGTCGAGTAAAAACACGTGCGAGAGGATGCATCCCGCAGGCTAGTCGAGCAAAAACACGTGCGAGAGGATGCATCCCGCAGGCTGGTCGAGCAAAAACACGTGCGAGAGGATGCATCCCGCAGGCTAGTCGAGTAAAAACACGTGCGAGAGGATGCATCCTGCAGGCTAGTCGAGTAAAAACACGTGCGAGAGGATGCATCCCGCAGGCTAGTCGAGTAAAAACACGTGCGAGAGGATGCATCCCGCAGGCTAGTCGAGTAAAAACACGTGCGAAAGGATGCATCCCGCAGGCTAGTCGAGCACAAACACGTGCGAGGTTTTGTGGGATGCGCATGCGCAGGTTTTTTGGGATGCGCATGTGCAGGTTTTTTGGGATGCGCATGACTAGTCGAGTAAAAACACGTGCGAGAGGATGCATCTCGCAGGCTAGTCGAGCAAAAACACGTGCGAGAGGATGCATCCCGCAGGCTAGTCGAGTAAAAACACGTGCGAGGTTTTGTGGGATGCGCATGTGCAGGTTTTGTGGGATGCCCATGCGCAGGTTTTTTGGGATGCGCATGGCTAGTCGAGCAAAAACACGTGCGAGAGGATGCATCCCGCAGGGTAGTCGAGTAAAAACACGTGCGAGAGGATGCATCCCGCAGGCTAGTCGAGCAAAAACACGTGCGAGAGGATGCATCCCGCAGGCTAGTCGAGTAAAAACACGTGCGAAAGGATGCATCCCGCAGGCTAGTCGAGCACAAACACGTGCGAGGTTTTGTGGGATGCGCATGCGCAGGTTTTTTGGGATGCGCATGCGCAGGTTTTTTGGGATGCGCATGACTAGTCGAGTAAAAATACGTGCGAGAGGATGCATCCCGCAGGCTAGTCGAGCAAAAACACGTGCGAGAGGATGCATCCCGCAGGCTAGTCGAGTAAAAACACGTGCGAGGTTTTGTGGGATGCGCATGTGCAGGTTTTGTGGGATGCCCATGCGCAGGTTTTTTGGGATGCGCATGGCTAGTCGAGCAAAAACACGTGCGAGAGGATGCATCCCGCAGGCTAGTCGAGCAAAAACACGTGCGAGAGGATGCATGCCGCAGGCTAGTCGAGTAAAAACACGTGCGAGAGGATGCTTCCCGCAGGCTAGTCGAGTAAAAACACGTGCGAGAGGATGCTTCCCGCAGGCTAGTCGAGTAAAAACACGTGCGAGAGGATGCATCCCGCAGGCTAGTCGAGTAAAAACACGTGCAAGAGGATGCTTCCCGCAGGCTAGTCGAGTAAAAACACGTGCCAGAGGATGCATCCCGCAGGCTAGTCGAGTAAAAACACGTGCGAGAGGATGCGTCCCGCAGGCTAGTCGAGCAAAAACACGTGCGAGAGGATGCATCCCGCAGGCTAGTCGAGTAAAAACACGTGCGGGAGGATGCATCCCGCAGGCTAGTCGAGTAAAAACACGTGCGGGAGGATGCATCCCGCAGGCTAGTCGAGCAAAAACACGTGCGAGAGGATGCATCCCGCAGGCTAGTCGAGTAAAAACACGTGCGAGAGGATGAATCCTGCAGGCTAGTCGAGCAAAAACACGTGCGAGAGGATGCATCCCGCAGGCTAGTCGAGCAAAAACACGTGCGAGAGGATGCATCCCGCAGGCTAGTCGAGCAAAAACACGTGCGAGAGGATGCATGCCGCAGGCTAGTCGAGTAAAAACACGTGCGAGAGGATGCTTCCCGCAGGCTAGTCGAGTAAAAACACGTGCGAGAGGATGCATCCCGCAGGCTAGTCGAGTAAAAACACGTGCAAGAGGATGCTTCCCGCAGGCTAGTCGAGTAAAAACACGTGCGAGAGGATGCATCCCGCAGGCTAGTCGAGTAAAAACACGTGCGAGAGGATGCGTCCCGCAGGCTAGTCGAGCAAAAACACGTGCGAGAGGATGCATCCCGCAGGCTAGTCGAGTAAAAACACGTGCGGGAGGATGCATCCCGCAGGCTAGTCGAGTAAAAACACGTGCGGGAGGATGCATCCCGCAGGCTAGTCGAGCAAAAACACGTGCGAGAGGATGCATCCCGCAGGCTAGTCGAGTAAAAACACGTGCGAGAGGATGAATCCTGCAGGCTAGTCGAGCAAAAACACGTGCGAGAGGATGCATCCCGCAGGCTAGTCGAGCAAAAACACGTGCGAGAGGATGCATCCCGCAGGCTAGTCGAGTAAAAACACGTGCGAGGTTTTGTGGGATGCGCATGTGCAGGTTTTGTGGGATGCCCATGCGCAGGTTTTTTGGGATGCGCATGGCTAGTCGAGCAAAAACACGTGCGAGAGGATGCATCCCGCAGGCTAGTCGAGCAAAAACACGTGAGAGAGGATGCATGCCGCAGGCTAGTCGAGTAAAAACACGTGCGAGAGGATGCTTCCCGCAGGCTAGTCGAGTAAAAACACGTGCGAGAGGATGCTTCCCGCAGGCTAGTCGAGTAAAAACACGTGCGAGAGGATGCATCCCGCAGGCTAGTCGAGTAAAAACACGTGCAAGAGGATGCTTCCCGCAGGCTAGTCGAGTAAAAACACGTGCGAGAGGATGCATCCCGCAGGCTAGTCGAGTAAAAACACGTGCGAGAGGATGCGTCCCGCAGGCTAGTCGAGCAAAAACACGTGCGAGAGGATGCATCCCGCAGGCTAGTCGAGTAAAAACACGTGCGGGAGGATGCATCCCGCAGGCTAGTCGAGTAAAAACACGTGCGGGAGGATGCATCCCGCAGGCTAGTCGAGCAAAAACACGTGCGAGAGGATGCATCCCGCAGGCTAGTCGAGTAAAAACACGTGCGAGAGGATGAATCCTGCAGGCTAGTCGAGCAAAAACACGTGCGAGAGGATGCATCCCGCAGGCTAGTCGAGCAAAAACACTTGCGAGAGGATGCATCCCGCAGGCTAGTCGAGCAAAAACACGTGCGAGAGGATGCATCCCGCAGGCTAGTCGAGCAAAAACACGTGCGAGAGGATGTATCCCGCAGGCTAGTCGAGCAAAAACACGTGCGAGAGGATGTATCCCGCAGGCTAGTCGAGTAAAAACACGTGCGGGAGGATGCATCCCGCAGGCTAGTCGAGTAAAAACACGTGCGAGAGGATGCATCCCGCAGGCTAGTCGAGCAAAAACACGTGCGAGAGGATGCATCCCGCAGGCTAGTCGAGTAAAAACACGTGCGACAGGATGAATCCCGCAGGCTAGTCGAGTAAAAACACGTGCGAGAGGATGCATCCCGCAGGCTAGTCGAGCAAAAACACGTGCGAGAGGATGCATCCCGCAGGCTGGTCGAGCAAAAACACGTGCGAGAGGATGCATCCCGCAGGCTAGTCGAGTAAAAACACGTGCGAGAGGATGCATCCTGCAGGCTAGTCGAGTAAAAACACGTGCGAGAGGATGCATCCCGCAGGCTAGTCGAGTAAAAACACGTGCGAGAGGATGCATCCCGCAGGCTAGTCGAGTAAAAACACGTGCGAAAGGATGCATCCCGCAGGCTAGTCGAGCACAAACACGTGCGAGGTTTTGTGGGATGCGCATGCGCAGGTTTTTTGGGATGCGCATGACTAGTCGAGTAAAAACACGTGCGAGAGGATGCATCTCGCAGGCTAGTCGAGCAAAAACACGTGCGAGAGGATGCATCCCGCAGGCTAGTCGAGTAAAAACACGTGCGAGGTTTTGTGGGATGCGCATGTGCAGGTTTTGTGGGATGCCCATGCGCAGGTTTTTTGGGATGCGCATGGCTAGTCGAGCAAAAACACGTGCGAGAGGATGCATCCCGCAGGGTAGTCGAGTAAAAACACGTGCGAGAGGATGCATCCCGCAGGCTAGTCGAGCAAAAACACGTGCGAGAGGATGCATCCCGCAGGCTAGTCGAGCAAAAACACGTGCGAGAGGATGCATCCCGCAGGCTAGTCAAGTAAAAACACGTGCGAGAGGATGCATCCCGCAGGCTAGTCGAGCACAAACACGTGCGAGAGGATGCATCCCGCAGGCTAGTCGAGTAAAAACACGTGCGAGAGGATGCATCCCGCAGGCTAGTCGAGCAAAAACACGTGCGAAAGGATGCATCCCGCAGGCTAGTCGAGCAAAAACACGTGCGAGAGGATGCATCCCGCAGACTAGTCGAGTAAAAACACGTGCGAGAGGATGCTTCCCGCAGGCTAGTCGAGTAAAAACACGTGCGAGAGGATGCATCCCGCAGGCTAGTCGAGTAAAAACACGTGCGAAAGGATGCATCCCGCAGGCTAGTCGAGCACAAACACGTGCGAGGTTTTGTGGGATGCGCATGCGCAGGTTTTTTGGGATGCGCATGCGCAGGTTTTTTGGGATGCGCATGACTAGTCGAGTAAAAACACGTGCGAGAGGATGCATCCCGCAGGCTAGTCGAGCAAAAACACGTGCGAGAGGATGCATCCCGCAGGCTAGTCGAGTAAAAACACGTGCGAGAGGATGCATCCTGCAGGCTAGTCGAGTAAAAACACGTGCGAGAGGATGCATCCCGCAGGCTAGTCGAGTAAAAACACGTGCGAGAGGATGCATCCCGCAGGCTAGTCGAGTAAAAACACGTGCGAAAGGATGCATCCCGCAGGCTAGTCGAGCACAAACACGTGCGAGGTTTTGTGGGATGCGCATGCGCAGGTTTTTTGGGATGCGCATGCGCAGGTTTTTTGGGATGCGCATGACTAGTCGAGTAAAAATACGTGCGAGAGGATGCATCCCGCAGGCTAGTCGAGCAAAAACACGTGCGAGAGGATGCATCCCGCAGGCTAGTCGAGTAAAAACACGTGCGAGGTTTTGTGGGATGCGCATGTGCAGGTTTTGTGGGATGCCCATGCGCAGGTTTTTTGGGATGCGCATGGCTAGTCGAGCAAAAACACGTGCGAGAGGATGCATCCCGCAGGGTAGTCGAGTAAAAACACGTGCGAGAGGATGCATCCCGCAGGCTAGTCGAGCAAAAACACGTGCGAGAGGATGCATCCCGCAGGCTAGTCGAGTAAAAACACGTGCGAAAGGATGCATCCCGCAGGCTAGTCGAGCACAAACACGTGCGAGGTTTTGTGGGATGCGCATGCGCAGGTTTTTTGGGATGCGCATGCGCAGGTTTTTTGGGATGCGCATGACTAGTCGAGTAAAAACACGTGCGAGAGGATGCATCCCGCAGGCTAGTCGAGCAAAAACACGTGCGAGAGGATGCATCCCGCAGGCTAGTCGAGCAAAAACACGTGCGAGAGGATGCATCCCGCAGGCTAGTCAAGTAAAAACACGTGCGAGAGGATGCATCCCGCAGGCTAGTCGAGCACAAACACGTGCGAGAGGATGCATCCCGCAGGCTAGTCGAGTAAAAACACGTGCGAGAGGATGCATCCCGCAGGCTAGTCGAGCAAAAACACGTGCGAAAGGATGCATCCCGCAGGCTAGTCGAGCAAAAACACGTGCGAGAGGATGCATCCCGCAGACTAGTCGAGTAAAAACACGTGCGAGAGGATGCATCCCGCAGGCTAGTCGAGCAAAAACACGTGCGAGAGGATGCATCCCGCAGGCTAGTCGAGTAAAAACACGTGCGAGAGGATGCGTCCCGCAGGCTGGTCGAGCAAAAACACGTGCGAGAGGATGCATCCCGCAGGCTAGTCGAGTAAAAACACGTGCGAGAGGATGCATCCTGCAGGCTAGTCGAGTAAAAACACGTGCGAGAGGATGCATCCCGCAGGCTAGTCGAGCACAAACACGTGCGAGGTTTTGTGGGATGCGCATGCGCAGGTTTTTTGGGATGCGCATGGCTAGTCGAGCAAAAACACGTGCGAGAGGATGCATCCCGCAGGCTAGTCGAGTAAAAACACGTGCGAGAGGATGCATCCTGCAGGCTAGTCGAGTAAAAACACATGCGAGAGGATGCATCCCGCAGGCTAGTCGAGCACAAACACGTGCGAGAGGATGCATCCCGCAGGCTAGTCGAGTAAAAACACGTGCGAGAGGATGCATCCCGCAGGCTAGTCGAGCAAAAACACGTGCGAAAGGATGCATCCCGCAGGCTAGTCGAGCAAAAACACGTGCGAGAGGATGCATCCCGCAGACTAGTCGAGTAAAAACACGTGCGAGAGGATGCATCCCGCAGGCTAGTCGAGCAAAAACACGTGCGAGAGGATGCATCCCGCAGGCTAGTCGAGTAAAAACACGTGCGAGAGGATGCGTCCCGCAGGCTGGTCGAGCAAAAACACGTGCGAGAGGATGCATCCCGCAGGCTAGTCGAGTAAAAACACGTGCGAGAGGATGCATCCTGCAGGCTAGTCGAGTAAAAACACGTGCGAGAGGATGCATCCCGCAGGCTAGTCGAGCACAAACACGTGCGAGGTTTTGTGGGATGCGCATGCGCAGGTTTTTTGGGATGCGCATGGCTAGTCGAGCAAAAACACGTGCGAGAGGATGCATCCCGCAGGCTAGTCGAGTAAAAACACGTGCGAGAGGATGCATCCTGCAGGCTAGTCGAGTAAAAACACATGCGAGAGGATGCATCCCGCAGGCTAGTCGAGTAAAAACACGTGCGAGAGGATGCATCCCGCAGGCTAGTCGAGTAAAAACACGTGCGAAAGGATGCATCCCGCAGGCTAGTCGAGCACAAACACGTGCGAGGTTTTGTGGGATGCGCATGCGCAGGTTTTTTGGGATGCGCATGACTAGTCGAGTAAAAATACGTGCGAGAGGATGCATCCCGCAGGCTAGTCGAGCAAAAACACGTGCGAGAGGATGCATCCCGCAGGCTAGTCGAGTAAAAACACGTGCGAGGTTTTGTGGGATGCGCATGTGCAGGTTTTGTGGGATGCCCATGCGCAGGTTTTTTGGGATGCGCATGGCTAGTCGAGCAAAAACACGTGCGAGAGGATGCATCCCGCAGGGTAGTCGAGTAAAAACACGTGCGAGAGGATGCATCCCGCAGGCTAGTCGAGCAAAAACTCGTGCGAGAGGATGCATCCCGCAGGCTAGTCGAGTAAAAACACGTGCGAAAGGATGCATCCCGCAGGCTAGTCGAGCACAAACACGTGCGAGGTTTTGTGGGATGCGCATGCGCAGGTTTTTTGGGATGCGCATGCGCAGGTTTTTTGGGATGCGCATGACTAGTCGAGTAAAAACACGTGCGAGAGGATGCATCCCGCAGGCTAGTCGAGCAAAAACACGTGCGAGAGGATGCATCCCGCAGGCTAGTCGAGCAAAAACACGTGCGAGAGGATGCATCCCGCAGGCTAGTCAAGTAAAAACACGTGCGAGAGGATGCATCCCGCAGGCTAGTCGAGCACAAACACGTGCGAGAGGATGCATCCCGCAGGCTAGTCGAGTAAAAACACGTGCGAGAGGATGCATCCCGCAGGCTAGTCGAGCAAAAACACGTGCGAAAGGATGCATCCCGCAGGCTAGTCGAATAAAAACACGTGCGAAAGGATGCATCCCGCAGGCTAGTCGAGCACAAACACGTGCGAGGTTTTGTGGGATGCGCATGCGCAGGTTTTTTGGGATGCGCATGCGCAGGTTTTTTGGGATGCGCATGACTAGTCGAGTAAAACACGTGCGAGAGGATGCATCCCGCAGGCTAGTCGAGCAAAAACACGTGCGAGAGGATGCATCCCGCAGGCTAGTCGAGTAAAAACACGTGCGAGAGGATGCATCCTGCAGGCTAGTCGAGTAAAAACACGTGCGAGAGGATGCATCCCGCAGGCTAGTCGAGTAAAAACACGTGCGAAAGGATGCATCCCGCAGGCTAGTCGAGCACAAACACGTGCGAGGTTTTGTGGGATGCGCATGCGCAGGTTTTTTGGGATGCGCATGACTAGTCGAGTAAAAATACGTGCGAGAGGATGCATCCCGCAGGCTAGTCGAGCAAAAACACGTGCGAGAGGATGCATCCCGCAGGCTAGTCGAGTAAAAACACGTGCGAGGTTTTGTGGGATGCGCATGTGCAGGTTTTGTGGGATGCCCATGCGCAGGTTTTTTTGGGATGCGCATGGCTAGTCGAGCAGAAACACGTGCGAGAGGATGCATCCCGCAGGGTAGTCGAGTAAAAACACGTGCGAGAGGATGCATCCCGCAGGCTAGTCGAGCAAAAACACGTGCGAGAGGATGCATCCCGCAGGCTAGTCGAGCACAAACACGTGCGAGGTTTTGTGGGATGCGCATGCGCAGGTTTTTTGGGATGCGCATGCGCAGGTTTTTTGGGATGCGCATGACTAGTCGAGTAAAAACACGTGCGAGAGGATGCATCCCGCAGGCTAGTCGAGCAAAAACACGTGCGAGAGGATGCATCCCGCAGGCTAGTCGAGCAAAAACACGTGCGAGAGGATGCATCCCGCAGGCTAGTCAAGTAAAAACACGTGCGAGAGGATGCATCCCGCAGGCTAGTCGAGCACAAACACGTGCGAGAGGATGCATCCCGCAGGCTAGTCGAGTAAAAACACGTGCGAGAGGATGCATCCCGCAGGCTAGTCGAGCAAAAACACGTGCGAAAGGATGCATCCCGCAGGCTAGTCGAGTAAAAACACGTGCGAGAGGATGCATCCTGCAGGCTAGTCGAGTAAAAACACGTGCGAGAGGATGCATCCCGCAGGCTAGTCGAGTAAAAACACGTGCGAGAGGATGCATCCCGCAGGCTAGTCGAGTAAAAACACGTGCGAGAGGATGCATCCCGCAGGCTAGTCGAGTAAAAACACGTGCGAGGTTTTGTGGGATGCGCATGCGCAGGTTTTTTGGGATGCGCATGGCTAGTCGAGCAAAAACACGTGCGAGAGGATGCATCCCGCAGGGTAGTCGAGTAAAAACACGTGCGAGAGGATGCATCCCGCAGGCTAGTCGTGCAAAAACACGTGCGAGAGGATGCATCCCGCAGGCTAGTCGAGTAAAAACACGTGCGAAAGGATGCATCCCGCAGGCTAGTCGAGTAAAAACACGTGCGAAAGGATGCATCCCGCAGGCTAGTCGAGCACAAACACGTGCGAGGTTTTGTGGGATGCGCATGCGCAGGTTTTGTGGGATGCGCATGCGCAGGTTTTTTGGGATGCGCATGACTAGTCGAGTAAAAACACGTGCGAGAGGATGCATCCCGCAGGCTAGTCGAGTAAAAACACGTGCGAGAGGATGCATCCCGCAGGCTAGTCGAGCAAAAACACGTGCGAGAGGATGCATCCCGCAGGCTAGTCGAGTAAAAACACGTGAGAGAGGATGCATCCCGCAGGCTAGTCGAGTAAAAACACGTGCGAGAGGATGCATCCCGCAGGCTAGTCGAGTAAAACACGTGCGAGAGGATGCATCCCGCAGGCTAGTCGAGTAAAAACACGTGCGAGGTTTTGTGGGAGGCGCATGTGCAGGTTTTGTGGGATGCGCATGCGCAGGTTTTTTGGGATGCGCATGGCTAGTCGAGCAAAAACACGTGCGAGAGGATGCATCCGCAGGGTAGTCGAGTAAAAACACGTGCGAGAGGATGCATCCCGCAGGCTACTCGAGTAAAAACACGTGCGAGAGGATGCATCCCGCAGGCTAGTCGAGTAAAAACACGTGCGAGGTTTTGTGGGATGCGCATGCGCAGGTTTTTTGGGATGCGCATACGCAGGTTTTTTGGGATGCGCATGGCTAGTCGAGTAAAAACACGTGCGAGAGGATGCATCCCGCAGGCTAGTCGAGCAAAAACACGTGCGAGAGGATGCATCCCGCAGGCTAGTCGAGCAAAAACACGTGCGAGAGGATGCATCCCGCAGGCTAGTCGAGCAAAAACACGTGCGAGAGGATGCATCCCGCAGGCTAGTCGAGTAAAAACACGTGCAAGAGGATGCATCCCGCAGGCTACTCGAGTAAAAACACGTGCGAGAGGATGCATCCCGCAGGCTAGTCGAGTAAAAACACGTGCGAGGTTTGTGGGATGCGCATGTGCAGGTTTTTTGGGATGCGCATGGCTAGTCGAGCAAAAACACGTGCGAGAGGATGCATCCCGCAGGCTAGTCGAGCAAAAAACACGTGCGAGAGGATGCATGCCGCAGGCTAGTCGAGTAAAAAAACGTGCGAGAGGATGCTTCCCGCAGGCTAGTCGAGTAAAAACACGTGCGAGAGGATGCTTCCCGCAGGCTAGTCGAGTAAAAACACGTGCGAGAGGATGCATCCCGCAGGCTAGTCGAGTAAAAACACGTGCAAGAGGATGCTTCCCGCAGGCTAGTCGAGTAAAAACACGTGCGAGAGGATGCATCCCGCAGGCTAGTCGAGTAAAAACACGTGCGAGAGGATGCGTCCCGCAGGCTAGTCGAGCAAAAACACGTGCGAGAGGATGCATCCCGCAGGCTAGTCGAGCAAAAACACGTGCGAGAGGATGCATCCCGCAGGCTAGTCGAGCAAAAACACGTGCGAGAGGATGCATCCCGCAGGCTAGTCGAGTAAAAACACGTGCGGGAGGATGCATCCCGCAGGCTGGTCGAGCAAAAACACGTGCGAGAGGATGCATCCCGCAGGCTAGTCGAGTAAAAACACGTGCGAGAGGATGCATGCCGCAGGCTAGTCGAGTAAAAAAACGTGCGAGAGGATGCTTCCCGCAGGCTAGTCGAGTAAAAACACGTGCGAGAGGATGCTTCCCGCAGGCTAGTCGAGTAAAAACACGTGCGAGAGGATGCATCCCGCAGGCTAGTCGAGTAAAAACACGTGCAAGAGGATGCTTCCCGCAGGCTAGTCGAGTAAAAACACGTGCGAGAGGATGCATCCCGCAGGCTAGTCGAGTAAAAACACGTGCGAGAGGATGCGTCCCGCAGGCTGGTCGAGCAAAAACACGTGCGAGAGGATGCATCCCGCAGGCTAGTCGAGTAAAAACACGTGCGAGAGGATGCATCCTGCAGGCTAGTCGAGTAAAAACACGTGCGAGAGGATGCATCCCGCAGGCTAGTCGAGCACAAACACGTGCGAGGTTTTGTGGGATGCGCATGCGCAGGTTTTTTGGGATGCGCATGGCTAGTCGAGCAAAAACACGTGCGAGAGGATGCATCCCGCAGGCTAGTCGAGTAAAAACACGTGCGAGAGGATGCATCCTGCAGGCTAGTCGAGTAAAAACACATGCGAGAGGATGCATCCCGCAGGCTAGTCGAGTAAAAACACGTGCGAGAGGATGCATCCCGCAGGCTAGTCGAGTAAAAACACGTGCGAAAGGATGCATCCCGCAGGCTAGTCGAGCACAAACACGTGCGAGGTTTTGTGGGATGCGCATGCGCAGGTTTTTTGGGATGCGCATGACTAGTCGAGTAAAAATACGTGCGAGAGGATGCATCCCGCAGGCTAGTCGAGCAAAAACACGTGCGAGAGGATGCATCCCGCAGGCTAGTCGAGTAAAAACACGTGCGAGGTTTTGTGGGATGCGCATGTGCAGGTTTTGTGGGATGCCCATGCGCAGGTTTTTTTGGGATGCGCATGGCTAGTCGAGCAAAAACACGTGCGAGAGGATGCATCCCGCAGGGTAGTCGAGTAAAAACACGTGCGAGAGGATGCATCCCGCAGGCTAGTCGAGCAAAAACTCGTGCGAGAGGATGCATCCCGCAGGCTAGTCGAGTAAAAACACGTGCGAAAGGATGCATCCCGCAGGCTAGTCGAGCACAAACACGTGCGAGGTTTTGTGGGATGCGCATGCGCAGGTTTTTTGGGATGCGCATGCGCAGGTTTTTTGGGATGCGCATGACTAGTCGAGTAAAAACACGTGCGAGAGGATGCATCCCGCAGGCTAGTCGAGCAAAAACACGTGCGAGAGGATGCATCCCGCAGGCTAGTCGAGCAAAAACACGTGCGAGAGGATGCATCCCGCAGGCTAGTCAAGTAAAAACACGTGCGAGAGGATGCATCCCGCAGGCTAGTCGAGCACAAACACGTGCGAGAGGATGCATCCCGCAGGCTAGTCGAGTAAAAACACGTGCGAGAGGATGCATCCCGCAGGCTAGTCGAGCAAAAACACGTGCGAAAGGATGCATCCCGCAGGCTAGTCGAATAAAAACACGTGCGAAAGGATGCATCCCGCAGGCTAGTCGAGCACAAACACGTGCGAGGTTTTGTGGGATGCGCATGCGCAGGTTTTTTGGGATGCGCATGCGCAGGTTTTTTGGGATGCGCATGACTAGTCGAGTAAAAACACGTGCGAGAGGATGCATCCCGCAGGCTAGTCGAGCAAAAACACGTGCGAGAGGATGCATCCCGCAGGCTAGTCGAGTAAAAACACGTGCGAGAGGATGCATCCTGCAGGCTAGTCGAGTAAAAACACGTGCGAGAGGATGCATCCCGCAGGCTAGTCGAGTAAAAACACGTGCGAAAGGATGCATCCCGCAGGCTAGTCGAGCACAAACACGTGCGAGGTTTTGTGGGATGCGCATGCGCAGGTTTTTTGGGATGCGCATGACTAGTCGAGTAAAAATACGTGCGAGAGGATGCATCCCGCAGGCTAGTCGAGCAAAAACACGTGCGAGAGGATGCATCCCGCAGGCTAGTCGAGTAAAAACACGTGCGAGGTTTTGTGGGATGCGCATGTGCAGGTTTTGTGGGATGCCCATGCGCAGGTTTTTTGGGATGCGCATGGCTAGTCGAGCAGAAACACGTGCGAGAGGATGCATCCCGCAGGGTAGTCGAGTAAAAACACGTGCGAGAGGATGCATCCCGCAGGCTAGTCGAGCAAAAACACGTGCGAGAGGATGCATCCCGCAGGCTAGTCGAGCACAAACACGTGCGAGGTTTTGTGGGATGCGCATGCGCAGGTTTTTTGGGATGCGCATGCGCAGGTTTTTGGGATGCGCATGACTAGTCGAGTAAAAACACGTGCGAGAGGATGCATCCCGCAGGCTAGTCGAGCAAAAACACGTGCGAGAGGATGCATCCCGCAGGCTAGTCGAGCAAAAACACGTGCGAGAGGATGCATCCCGCAGGCTAGTCAAGTAAAAACACGTGCGAGAGGATGCATCCCGCAGGCTAGTCGAGCACAAACACGTGCGAGAGGATGCATCCCGCAGGCTAGTCGAGTAAAAACACGTGCGAGAGGATGCATCCCGCAGGCTAGTCGAGCAAAAACACGTGCGAAAGGATGCATCCCGCAGGCTAGTCGAGTAAAAACACGTGCGAGAGGATGCATCCTGCAGGCTAGTCGAGTAAAAACACGTGCGAGAGGATGCATCCCGCAGGCTAGTCGAGTAAAAACACGTGCGAGAGGATGCATCCCGCAGGCTAGTCGAGTAAAAACACGTGCGAGAGGATGCATCCCGCAGGCTAGTCGAGTAAAAACACGTGCGAGGTTTTGTGGGATGCGCATGCGCAGGTTTTTTGGGATGCGCATGGCTAGTCGAGCAAAAACACGTGCGAGAGGATGCATCCCGCAGGGTAGTCGAGTAAAAACACGTGCGAGAGGATGCATCCCGCAGGCTAGTCGTGCAAAAACACGTGCGAGAGGATGCATCCCGCAGGCTAGTCGAGTAAAAACACGTGCGAAAGGATGCATCCCGCAGGCTAGTCGAGTAAAAACACGTGCGAAAGGATGCATCCCGCAGGCTAGTCGAGCACAAACACGTGCGAGGTTTTGTGGGATGCGCATGCGCAGGTTTTGTGGGATGCGCATGCGCAGGTTTTTTGGGATGCGCATGACTAGTCGAGTAAAAACACGTGCGAGAGGATGCATCCCGCAGGCTAGTCGAGTAAAAACACGTGCGAGAGGATGCATCCCGCAGGCTAGTCGAGCAAAAACACGTGCGAGAGGATGCATCCCGCAGGCTAGTCGAGTAAAAACACGTGAGAGAGGATGCATCCCGCAGGCTAGTCGAGTAAAAACACGTGCGAGAGGATGCATCCCGCAGGCTAGTCGAGTAAAAACACGTGCGAGAGGATGCATCCGCAGGCTAGTCGAGTAAAAACACGTGCGAGGTTTTGTGGGAGGCGCATGTGCAGGTTTTGTGGGATGCGCATGCGCAGGTTTTTTGGGATGCGCATGGCTAGTCGAGCAAAAACACGTGCGAGAGGATGCATCCCGCAGGGTAGTCGAGTAAAAACACGTGCGAGAGGATGCATCCCGCAGGCTACTCGAGTAAAAACACGTGCGAGAGGATGCATCCCGCAGGCTAGTCGAGTAAAAACACGTGCGAGGTTTTGTGGGATGCGCATGCGCAGGTTTTTTGGGATGCGCATACGCAGGTTTTTTGGGATGCGCATGGCTAGTCGAGTAAAAACACGTGCGAGAGGATGCATCCCGCAGGCTAGTCGAGCAAAAACACGTGCGAGAGGATGCATCCCGCAGGCTAGTCGAGCAAAAACACGTGCGAGAGGATGCATCCCGCAGGCTAGTCGAGCAAAAACACGTGCGAGAGGATGCATCCCGCAGGCTAGTCGAGTAAAAACACGTGCAAGAGGATGCATCCCGCAGGCTACTCGAGTAAAAACACGTGCGAGAGGATGCATCCCGCAGGCTAGTCGAGTAAAAACACGTGCGAGGTTTTGTGGGATGCGCATGTGCAGGTTTTTTGGGATGCGCATGGCTAGTCGAGCAAAAACACGTGCGAGAGGATGCATCCCGCAGGCTAGTCGAGCAAAAACACGTGCGAGAGGATGCATGCCGCAGGCTAGTCGAGTAAAAAAACGTGCGAGAGGATGCTTCCCGCAGGCTAGTCGAGTAAAAACACGTGCGAGAGGATGCTTCCCGCAGGCTAGTCGAGTAAAAACACGTGCGAGAGGATGCATCCCGCAGGCTAGTCGAGTAAAAACACGTGCAAGAGGATGCTTCCCGCAGGCTAGTCGAGTAAAAACACGTGCGAGAGGATGCATCCCGCAGGCTAGTCGAGTAAAAACACGTGCGAGAGGATGCGTCCCGCAGGCTAGTCGAGCAAAAACACGTGCGAGAGGATGCATCCCGCAGGCTAGTCGAGCAAAAACACGTGCGAGAGGATGCATCCCGCAGGCTAGTCGAGCAAAAACACGTGCGAGAGGATGCATCCCGCAGGCTAGTCGAGTAAAAACACGTGCGGGAGGATGCATCCCGCAGGCTAGTCGAGTAAAAACACGTGCGGGAGGATGCATCCCGCAGGCTAGTCGAGCAAAAACACGTGCGAGAGGATGCATCCCGCAGGCTAGTCGAGTAAAAACACGTGCGAGAGGATGAATCCTGCAGGCTAGTCGAGCAAAAACACGTGCGAGAGGATGCATCCCGCAGGCTAGTCGAGCAAAAACACGTGCGAGAGGATGCATCCCGCAGGCTAGTCGAGTAAAAACACGTGCGAGAGGATGCATCCCGCAGGCTAGTCGAGTAAAAACACGTGCGAAGTTTTGTGGGATGCGCATGCGCAGGTTTTGTGGGATGCGCATGCGCAGGTTTTTTGGGATGCGCATGCGCAGGTTTTTTGGGATGCGCATGGCTAGTCGAGTAAAAACACGTGCGAGAGGATGCATCCCGCAGGCTAGTCGAGCAAAAACACTTGCGAGAGGATGCATCCCGCAGGCTAGTCGAGCAAAAACACGTGCGAGAGGATGCATCCCGCAGGCTAGTCGAGCAAAAACACGTGCGAGAGGATGTATCCCGCAGGCTAGTCGAGCAAAAACACGTGCGAGAGGATGTATCCCGCAGGCTAGTCGAGTAAAAACACGTGCGGGAGGATGCATCCCGCAGGCTAGTCGAGTAAAAACACGTGCGAGAGGATGCATCCCGCAGGCTAGTCGAGCAAAAACACGTGCGAGAGGATGCATCCCGCAGGCTAGTCGAGTAAAAACACGTGCGAGAGGATGAATCCCGCAGGCTAGTCGAGTAAAAACACGTGCGAGAGGATGCATCCCGCAGGCTAGTCGAGCAAAAACACGTGCGAGAGGATGCATCCCGCAGGCTGGTCGAGCAAAAACACGTGCGAGAGGATGCATCCCGCAGGCTAGTCGAGTAAAAACACGTGCGAGAGGATGCATCCTGCAGGCTAGTCGAGTAAAAACACGTGCGAGAGGATGCATCCCGCAGGCTAGTCGAGTAAAAACACGTGCGAGAGGATGCATCCCGCAGGCTAGTCGAGTAAAAACACGTGCGAAAGGATGCATCCCGCAGGCTAGTCGAGCACAAACACGTGCGAGGTTTTGTGGGATGCGCATGCGCAGGTTTTTTGGGATGCGCATGTGCAGGTTTTTTGGGATGCGCATGACTAGTCGAGTAAAAACACGTGCGAGAGGATGCATCTCGCAGGCTAGTCGAGCAAAAACACGTGCGAGAGGATGCATCCCGCAGGCTAGTCGAGTAAAAACACGTGCGAGGTTTTGTGGGATGCGCATGTGCAGGTTTTGTGGGATGCCCATGCGCAGGTTTTTTGGGATGCGCATGGCTAGTCGAGCAAAAACACGTGCGAGAGGATGCATCCCGCAGGGTAGTCGAGTAAAAACACGTGCGAGAGGATGCATCCCGCAGGCTAGTCGAGCAAAAACACGTGCGAGAGGATGCATCCCGCAGGCTAGTCGAGTAAAAACACGTGCGAAAGGATGCATCCCGCAGGCTAGTCGAGCACAAACACGTGCGAGGTTTTGTGGGATGCGCATGCGCAGGTTTTTTGGGATACGCATGCGCAGGTTTTTTGGGATGCGCATGACTAGTCGAGTAAAAACACGTGCGAGAGGATGCATCCCACAGGCTAGTCGAGCAAAAACACGTGCGAGAGGATGCATCCCGCAGGCTAGTCGAGTAAAAACACGTGCGAGAGGATGCATCCTGCAGGCTAGTCGAGTAAAAACACGTGCGAGAGGATGCATCCCGCAGGCTAGTCGAGTAAAAACACGTGCGAGAGGATGCATCCCGCAGGCTAGTCGAGTAAAAACACGTGCGAAAGGATGCATCCCGCAGGCTAGTCGAGCACAAACACGTGCGAGGTTTTGTGGGATGCGCATGCGCAGGTTTTTTGGGATGCGCATGCGCAGGTTTTTTGGGATGCGCATGACTAGTCGAGTAAAAATACGTGCGGGAGGATGCATCCCGCAGGCTAGTCGAGCAAAAACACGTGCGAGAGGATGCATCCCGCAGGCTAGTCGAGTAAAAACACGTGCGAGGTTTTGTGGGATGCGCATGTGCAGGTTTTGTGGGATGCCCATGCGCAGGTTTTTTGGGATGCGCATGGCTAGTCGAGCAAAAACACGTGCGAGAGGATGCATCCCGCAGGCTAGTCGACCAAAAACACGTGCGAAAGGATGCATGCCGCAGGCTAGTCGAGTAAAAACACGTGCGAGAGGATGCTTCCCGCAGGCTAGTCGAGTAAAAACACGTGCGAGAGGATGCTTCCCGCAGGCTAGTCGAGTAAAAACACGTGCGAGAGGATGCATGCCGCAGGCTAGTCGAGTAAAAACACGTGCGAGAGGATGCTTCCCGCAGGCTAGTCGAGTAAAAACACGTGCGAGAGGATGCTTCCCGCAGGCTAGTCGAGTAAAAACACGTGCGAGAGGATGCATCCCGCAGGCTAGTCGAGTAAAAACACGTGCAAGAGGATGCTTCCCGCAGGCTAGTCGAGCACAAACACGTGCGAGGTTTTTTGGGATGCGCATGGCTAGTCGAGCAAAAACACGTGCGAGAGGATGCATCCCGCAGGGTAGTCGAGTAAAAACACGTGCGAGAGGATGCATCCCGCAGGCTAGTCGAGCAAAAACACGTGCGAGAGGATGCATCCCGCAGGCTAGTCGAGTAAAAACACGTGCGAAAGGATGCATCCCGCAGGCTAGTCGAGCACAAACACGTGCGAGGTTTTGTGGGATGCGCATGCGCAGGTTTTTTGGGATGCGCATGCGCAGGTTTTTTGGGATGCGCATGACTAGTCGAGTAAAAACACGTGCGAGAGGATGCATCCCGCAGGCTAGTCGAGCAAAAACACGTGCGAGAGGATGCATCCCGCAGGCTAGTCGAGCAAAAACACGTGCGAGAGGATGCATCCCGCAGGCTAGTCAAGTAAAAACACGTGCGAGAGGATGCATCCCGCAGGCTAGTCGAGCACAAACACGTGCGAGAGGATGCATCCCGCAGGCTAGTCGAGTAAAAACACGTGCGAGAGGATGCATCCCGCAGGCTAGTCGAGCAAAAACACGTGCGAAAGGATGCATCCCGCAGGCTAGTCGAGCAAAAACACGTGCGAGAGGATGCATCCCGCAGACTAGTCGAGTAAAAACACGTGCGAGAGGATGCATCCCGCAGGCTAGTCGAGCAAAAACACGTGCGAGAGGATGCATCCCGCAGGCTAGTCGAGTAAAAACACGTGCGAGAGGATGCGTCCCGCAGGCTGGTCGAGCAAAAACACGTGCGAGAGGATGCATCCCGCAGGCTAGTCGAGTAAAAACACGTGCGAGAGGATGCATCCTGCAGGCTAGTCGAGTAAAAACACGTGCGAGAGGATGCATCCCGCAGGCTAGTCGAGCACAAACACGTGCGAGGTTTTGTGGGATGCGCATGCGCAGGTTTTTTGGGATGCGCATGGCTAGTCGAGCAAAAACACGTGCGAGAGGATGCATCCCGCAGGCTAGTCGAGTAAAAACACGTGCGAGAGGATGCATCCTGCAGGCTAGTCGAGTAAAAACACATGCGAGAGGATGCATCCCGCAGGCTAGTCGAGTAAAAACACGTGCGAGAGGATGCATCCCGCAGGCTAGTCGAGTAAAAACACGTGCGAAAGGATGCATCCCGCAGGCTAGTCGAGCACAAACACGTGCGAGGTTTTGTGGGATGCGCATGCGCAGGTTTTTTGGGATGCGCATGACTAGTCGAGTAAAAATACGTGCGAGAGGATGCATCCCGCAGGCTAGTCGAGCAAAAACACGTGCGAGAGGATGCATCCCGCAGGCTACTCGAGTAAAAACACGTGCGAGAGGATGCATCCCGCAGGCTAGTCGAGTAAAAACACGTGCGAGGTTTTGTGGGATGCGCATGTGCAGGTTTTTTGGGATGCGCATGGCTAGTCGAGCAAAAACACGTGCGAGAGGATGCATCCCGCAGGCTAGTCGAGCAAAAACACGTGCGAGAGGATGCATGCCGCAGGCTAGTCGAGTAAAAAAACGTGCGAGAGGATGCTTCCCGCAGGCTAGTCGAGTAAAAACACGTGCGAGAGGATGCTTCCCGCAGGCTAGTCGAGTAAAAACACGTGCGAGAGGATGCATCCCGCAGGCTAGTCGAGTAAAAACACGTGCAAGAGGATGCTTCCCGCAGGCTAGTCGAGTAAAAACACGTGCGAGAGGATGCATCCCGCAGGCTAGTCGAGTAAAAACACGTGCGAGAGGATGCGTCCCGCAGGCTAGTCGAGCAAAAACACGTGCGAGAGGATGCATCCCGCAGGCTAGTCGAGCAAAAACACGTGCGAGAGGATGCATCCCGCAGGCTAGTCGAGCAAAAACACGTGCGAGAGGATGCATCCCGCAGGCTAGTCGAGTAAAAACACGTGCGGGAGGATGCATCCCGCAGGCTAGTCGAGTAAAAACACGTGCGGGAGGATGCATCCCGCAGGCTAGTCGAGCAAAAACACGTGCGAGAGGATGCATCCCGCAGGCTAGTCGAGTAAAAACACGTGCGAGAGGATGAATCCTGCAGGCTAGTCGAGCAAAAACACGTGCGAGAGGATGCATCCCGCAGGCTAGTCGAGCAAAAACACGTGCGAGAGGATGCATCCCGCAGGCTAGTCGAGTAAAAACACGTGCGAGAGGATGCATCCCGCAGGCTAGTCGAGTAAAAACACGTGCGAAGTTTTGTGGGATGCGCATGCGCAGGTTTTGTGGGATGCGCATGCGCAGGTTTTTTGGGATGCGCATGCGCAGGTTTTTTGGGATGCGCATGGCTAGTCGAGTAAAAACACGTGCGAGAGGATGCATCCCGCAGGCTAGTCGAGCAAAAACACTTGCGAGAGGATGCATCCCGCAGGCTAGTCGAGCAAAACACGTGCGAGAGGATGCATCCCGCAGGCTAGTCGAGCAAAAACACGTGCGAGAGGATGTATCCCGCAGGCTAGTCGAGCAAAAACACGTGCGAGAGGATGTATCCCGCAGGCTAGTCGAGTAAAAACACGTGCGGGAGGATGCATCCCGCAGGCTAGTCGAGTAAAAACACGTGCGAGAGGATGCATCCCGCAGGCTAGTCGAGCAAAAACACGTGCGAGAGGATGCATCCCGCAGGCTAGTCGAGTAAAAACACGTGCGAGAGGATGAATCCCGCAGGCTAGTCGAGTAAAAACACGTGCGAGAGGATGCATCCCGCAGGCTAGTCGAGCAAAAACACGTGCGAGAGGATGCATCCCGCAGGCTGGTCGAGCAAAAACACGTGCGAGAGGATGCATCCCGCAGGCTAGTCGAGTAAAAACACGTGCGAGAGGATGCATCCTGCAGGCTAGTCGAGTAAAAACACGTGCGAGAGGATGCATCCCGCAGGCTAGTCGAGTAAAAACACGTGCGAGAGGATGCATCCCGCAGGCTAGTCGAGTAAAAACACGTGCGAAAGGATGCATCCCGCAGGCTAGTCGAGCACAAACACGTGCGAGGTTTTGTGGGATGCGCATGCGCAGGTTTTTTGGGATGCGCATGTGCAGGTTTTTTGGGATGCGCATGACTAGTCGAGTAAAAACACGTGCGAGAGGATGCATCTCGCAGGCTAGTCGAGCAAAAACACGTGCGAGAGGATGCATCCCGCAGGCTAGTCGAGTAAAAACACGTGCGAGGTTTTGTGGGATGCGCATGTGCAGGTTTTGTGGGATGCCCATGCGCAGGTTTTTTGGGATGCGCATGGCTAGTCGAGCAAAAACACGTGCGAGAGGATGCATCCCGCAGGGTAGTCGAGTAAAAACACGTGCGAGAGGATGCATCCCGCAGGCTAGTCGAGCAAAAACACGTGCGAGAGGATGCATCCCGCAGGCTAGTCGAGTAAAAACACGTGCGAAAGGATGCATCCCGCAGGCTAGTCGAGCACAAACACGTGCGAGGTTTTGTGGGATGCGCATGCGCAGGTTTTTTGGGATACGCATGCGCAGGTTTTTTGGGATGCGCATGACTAGTCGAGTAAAAACACGTGCGAGAGGATGCATCCCACAGGCTAGTCGAGCAAAAACACGTGCGAGAGGATGCATCCCGCAGGCTAGTCGAGTAAAAACACGTGCGAGAGGATGCATCCTGCAGGCTAGTCGAGTAAAAACACGTGCGAGAGGATGCATCCCGCAGGCTAGTCGAGTAAAAACACGTGCGAGAGGATGCATCCCGCAGGCTAGTCGAGTAAAAACACGTGCGAAAGGATGCATCCCGCAGGCTAGTCGAGCACAAACACGTGCGAGGTTTTGTGGGATGCGCATGCGCAGGTTTTTTGGGATGCGCATGCGCAGGTTTTTTGGGATGCGCATGACTAGTCGAGTAAAAATACGTGCGGGAGGATGCATCCCGCAGGCTAGTCGAGCAAAAACACGTGCGAGAGGATGCATCCCGCAGGCTAGTCGAGTAAAAACACGTGCGAGGTTTTGTGGGATGCGCATGTGCAGGTTTTGTGGGATGCCCATGCGCAGGTTTTTTGGGATGCGCATGGCTAGTCGAGCAAAAACACGTGCGAGAGGATGCATCCCGCAGGCTAGTCGAGCAAAAACACGTGCGAAAGGATGCATGCCGCAGGCTAGTCGAGTAAAAACACGTGCGAGAGGATGCTTCCCGCAGGCTAGTCGAGTAAAAACACGTGCGAGAGGATGCTTCCCGCAGGCTAGTCGAGTAAAAACACGTGCGAGAGGATGCATGCCGCAGGCTAGTCGAGTAAAAACACGTGCGAGAGGATGCTTCCCGCAGGCTAGTCGAGTAAAAACACGTGCGAGAGGATGCTTCCCGCAGGCTAGTCGAGTAAAAACACGTGCGAGAGGATGCATCCCGCAGGCTAGTCGAGTAAAAACACGTGCAAGAGGATGCTTCCCGCAGGCTAGTAGAGCACAAACACGTGCGAGGTTTTTTGGGATGCGCATGGCTAGTCGAGCAAAAACACGTGCGAGAGGATGCATCCCGCAGGGTAGTCGAGTAAAAACACGTGCGAGAGGATGCATCCCGCAGGCTAGTCGAGCAAAAACACGTGCGAGAGGATGCATCCCGCAGGCTAGTCGAGTAAAAACACGTGCGAAAGGATGCATCCCGCAGGCTAGTCGAGCACAAACACGTGCGAGGTTTTGTGGGATGCGCATGCGCAGGTTTTTTGGGATGCGCATGCGCAGGTTTTTTGGGATGCGCATGACTAGTCGAGTAAAAACACGTGCGAGAGGATGCATCCCGCAGGCTAGTCGAGCAAAAACACGTGCGAGAGGATGCATCCCGCAGGCTAGTCGAGCAAAAACACGTGCGAGAGGATGCATCCCGCAGGCTAGTCAAGTAAAAACACGTGCGAGAGGATGCATCCCGCAGGCTAGTCGAGCACAAACACGTGCGAGAGGATGCATCCCGCAGGCTAGTCGAGTAAAAACACGTGCGAGAGGATGCATCCCGCAGGCTAGTCGAGCAAAAACACGTGCGAAAGGATGCATCCCGCAGGCTAGTCGAGCAAAAACACGTGCGAGAGGATGCATCCCGCAGACTAGTCGAGTAAAAACACGTGCGAGAGGATGCATCCCGCAGGCTAGTCGAGCAAAAACACGTGCGAGAGGATGCATCCCGCAGGCTAGTCGAGTAAAAACACGTGCGAGAGGATGCGTCCCGCAGGCTGGTCGAGCAAAAACACGTGCGAGAGGATGCATCCCGCAGGCTAGTCGAGTAAAAACACGTGCGAGAGGATGCATCCTGCAGGCTAGTCGAGTAAAAACACGTGCGAGAGGATGCATCCCGCAGGCTAGTCGAGCACAAACACGTGCGAGGTTTTGTGGGATGCGCATGCGCAGGTTTTTTGGGATGCGCATGGCTAGTCGAGCAAAAACACGTGCGAGAGGATGCATCCCGCAGGCTAGTCGAGTAAAAACACGTGCGAGAGGATGCATCCTGCAGGCTAGTCGAGTAAAAACACATGCGAGAGGATGCATCCCGCAGGCTAGTCGAGTAAAAACACGTGCGAGAGGATGCATCCCGCAGGCTAGTCGAGTAAAAACACGTGCGAAAGGATGCATCCCGCAGGCTAGTCGAGCACAAACACGTGCGAGGTTTTGTGGGATGCGCATGCGCAGGTTTTTTGGGATGCGCATGACTAGTCGAGTAAAAATACGTGCGAGAGGATGCATCCCGCAGGCTAGTCGAGCAAAAACACGTGCGAGAGGATGCATCCCGCAGGCTAGTCGAGTAAAAACACGTGCGAGGTTTTGTGGGATGCGCATGTGCAGGTTTTGTGGGATGCCCATGCGCAGGTTTTTTGGGATGCGCATGGCTAGTCGAGCAAAAACACGTGCGAGAGGATGCATCCCGCAGGGTAGTCGAGTAAAAACACGTGCGAGAGGATGCATCCCGCAGGATAGTCGAGCAAAAACTCGTGCGAGAGGATGCATCCCGCAGGCTAGTCGAGTAAAAACACGTGCGAAAGGATGCATCCCGCAGGCTAGTCGAGCACAAACACGTGCGAGGTTTTGTGGGATGCGCATGCGCAGGTTTTTTGGGATGCGCATGCGCAGGTTTTTTGGGATGCGCATGACTAGTCGAGTAAAAACACGTGCGAGAGGATGCATCCCGCAGGCTAGTCGAGCAAAAACACGTGCGAGAGGATGCATCCCGCAGGCTAGTCGAGCAAAAACACGTGCGAGAGGATGCATCCCGCAGGCTAGTCAAGTAAAAACACGTGCGAGAGGATGCATCCCGCAGGCTAGTCGAGCACAAACACGTGCGAGAGGATGCATCCCGCAGGCTAGTCGAGTAAAAACACGTGCGAGAGGATGCATCCCGCAGGCTAGTCGAGCAAAAACACGTGCGAAAGGATGCATCCCGCAGGCTAGTCGAGCACAAACACGTGCGAGGTTTTGTGGGATGCGCATGCGCAGGTTTTTTGGGATGCGCATGCGCAGGTTTTTTGGGATGCGCATGACTAGTCGAGTAAAAACACGTGCGAGAGGATGCATCCCGCAGGCTAGTCGAGCAAAAACACGTGCGAGAGGATGCATCCCGCAGGCTAGTCGAGTAAAAACACGTGCGAGAGGATGCATCCTGCAGGCTAGTCGAGTAAAAACACGTGCGAGAGGATGCATCCCGCAGGCTAGTCGAGTAAAAACACGTGCGAGAGGATGCATCCTGCAGGCTAGTCGAGTAAAAACACGTGCGAGAGGATGCATCCCGCAGGCTAGTCGAGTAAAAACACGTGCGAAAGGATGCATCCCGCAGGCTAGTCGAGCACAAACACGTGCGAGGTTTTGTGGGATGCGCATGCGCAGGTTTTTTGGGATGCGCATGACTAGTCGAGTAAAAATACGTGCGAGAGGATGCATCCCGCAGGCTAGTCGAGCAAAAACACGTGCGAGAGGATGCATCCCGCAGGCTAGTCGAGTAAAAACACGTGCGAGGTTTTGTGGGATGCGCATGTGCAGGTTTTGTGGGATGCCCATGCGCAGGTTTTTTGGGATGCGCATGGCTAGTCGAGCAGAAACACGTGCGAGAGGATGCATCCCGCAGGGTAGTCGAGTAAAAACACGTGCGAGAGGATGCATCCCGCAGGCTAGTCGAGCAAAAACACGTGCGAGAGGATGCATCCCGCAGGCTAGTCGAGCACAAACACGTGCGAGGTTTTGTGGGATGCGCATGCGCAGGTTTTTTGGGATGCGCATGCGCAGGTTTTTTGGGATGCGCATGACTAGTCGAGTAAAAACACGTGCGAGAGGATGCATCCCGCAGGCTAGTCGAGCAAAAACACGTGCGAGAGGATGCATCCCGCAGGCTAGTCGAGCAAAAACACGTGCGAGAGGATGCATCCCGCAGGCTAGTCAAGTAAAAACACGTGCGAGAGGATGCATCCCGCAGGCTAGTCGAGCACAAACACGTGCGAGAGGATGCATCCCGCAGGCTAGTCGAGTAAAAACACGTGCGAGAGGATGCATCCCGCAGGCTAGTCGAGCAAAAACACGTGCGAAAGGATGCATCCCGCAGGCTAGTCGAGCAAAAACACGTGCGAGAGGATGCATCCCGCAGACTAGTCGAGTAAAAACACGTGCGAGAGGATGCTTCCCGCAGGCTAGTCGAGTAAAAACACGTGCGAGAGGATGCATCCCGCAGGCTAGTCGAGTAAAAACACGTGCGAGAGGATGCATCCCGCAGGCTAGTCGAGTAAAAACACGTGCGAGGTTTTGTAGGATGCGCATGCGCAGGCTTTTTGGGATGCGCATGGCTAGTCGAGCATAAACACGTGCGAGAGGATGCATCCCGCAGGGTAGTCGAGTAAAAACACGTGCGAGAGGATGCATCCCGCAGGCTGGTCGAGCAAAAACACGTGCGAGAGGATGCATCCCGCAGGCTAGTCGAGTAAAAACACGTGCGAGAGGATGCATCCTGCAGGCTAGTCGAGTAAAAACACGTGCGAGAGGATGCATCCCGCAGGCTAGTCGAGTAAAAACACGTGCGAGAGGATGCATCCCGCAGGCTAGTCGAGTAAAAACACGTGCGAGAGGATGCATCCCGCAGGCTAGTCGAGTAAAAACACGTGCGAGGTTTTGTGGGATGCGCATGCGCAGGTTTTTTGGGATGCGCATGGCTAGTCGAGCAAAAACACGTGCGAGAGGATGCATCCCGCAGGGTAGTCGAGTAAAAACACGTGCGAGAGGATGCATCCCGCAGGCTAGTCGTGCAAAAACACGTGCGAGAGGATGCATCCCGCAGGCTAGTCGAGTAAAAACACGTGCGAAAGGATGCATCCCGCAGGCTAGTCGAGTAAAAACACGTGCGAAAGGATGCATCCCGCAGGCTAGTCGAGCACAAACACGTGCGAGGTTTTGTGGGATGCGCATGCGCAGGTTTTGTGGGATGCGCATGCGCAGGTTTTTTGGGATGCGCATGACTAGTCGAGTAAAAACACGTGCGAGAGGATGCATCCCGCAGGCTAGTCGAGTAAAAACACGTGCGAGAGGATGCATCCCGCAGGCTAGTCGAGCAAAAACACGTGCGAGAGGATGCATCCCGCAGGCTAGTCGAGTAAAAACACGTGAGAGAGGATGCATCCCGCAGGCTAGTCGAGTAAAAACACGTGCGAGAGGATGCATCCCGCAGGCTAGTCGAGTAAAAACACGTGCGAGAGGATGCATCCCGCAGGCTAGTCGAGTAAAAACACGTGCGAGGTTTTGTGGGAGGCGCATGTGCAGGTTTTGTGGGATGCGCATGCGCAGGTTTTTTGGGATGCGCATGGCTAGTCGAGCAAAAACACGTGCGAGAGGATGCATCCCGCAGGGTAGTCGAGTAAAAACACGTGCGAGAGGATGCATCCCGCAGGCTACTCGAGTAAAAACACGTGCGAGAGGATGCATCCCGCAGGCTAGTCGAGTAAAAACACGTGCGAGGTTTTGTGGGATGCGCATGCGCAGGTTTTTTGGGATGCGCATACGCAGGTTTTTTGGGATGCGCATGGCTAGTCGAGTAAAAACACGTGCGAGAGGATGCATCCCGCAGGCTAGTCGAGCAAAAACACGTGCGAGAGGATGCATCCCGCAGGCTAGTCGAGTAAAAACACGTGCAAGAGGATGCATCCCGCAGGCTACTCGAGTAAAAACACGTGCGAGAGGATGCTTCCCGCAGGCTAGTCGAGTAAAAACACGTGCGAGAGGATGCTTCCCGCAGGCTAGTCGAGTAAAAACACGTGCGAGAGGATGCATCCCGCAGGCTAGTCGAGTAAAAACACGTGCAAGAGGATGCTTCCCGCAGGCTAGTCGAGTAAAAACACGTGCGAGAGGATGCATCCCGCAGGCTAGTCGAGTAAAAACACGTGCGAGAGGATGCGTCCCGCAGGCTAGTCGAGCAAAAACACGTGCGAGAGGATGCATCCCGCAGGCTAGTCGAGCAAAAACACGTGCGAGAGGATGCATCCCGCAGGCTAGTCGAGCAAAAACACGTGCGAGAGGATGCATCCCGCAGGCTAGTCGAGTAAAAACACGTGCGGGAGGATGCATCCCGCAGGCTAGTCGAGTAAAAACACGTGCGGGAGGATGCATCCCGCAGGCTAGTCGAGCAAAAACACGTGCGAGAGGATGCATCCCGCAGGCTAGTCGAGTAAAAACACGTGCGAGAGGATGAATCCTGCAGGCTAGTCGAGCAAAAACACGTGCGAGAGGATGCATCCCGCAGGCTAGTCGAGCAAAAACACGTGCGAGAGGATGCATCCCGAAGGCTAGTCGAGTAAAAACACGTGCGAGAGGATGCATCCCGCAGGCTAGTCGAGTAAAAACACGTGCGAAGTTTTGTGGGATGCGCATGCGCAGGTTTTGTGGGATGCGCATGCGCAGGTTTTTTGGGATGCGCATGCGCAGGTTTTTTGGGATGCGCATGGCTAGTCGAGTAAAAACACGTGCGAGAGGATGCATCCCGCAGGCTAGTCGAGCAAAAACACTTGCGAGAGGATGCATCCCGCAGGCTAGTCGAGCAAAAACACGTGCGAGAGGATGCATCCCGCAGGCTAGTCGAGCAAAAACACGTGCGAGAGGATGTATCCCGCAGGCTAGTCGAGCAAAAACACGTGCGAGAGGATGTATCCCGCAGGCTAGTCGAGTAAAAACACGTGCGGGAGGATGCATCCCGCAGGCTAGTCGAGTAAAAACACGTGCGAGAGGATGCATCCCGCAGGCTAGTCGAGCAAAAACACGTGCGAGAGGATGCATCCCGCAGGCTAGTCGAGTAAAAACACGTGCGAGAGGATGAATCCCGCAGGTTAGTCGAGTAAAAACACGTGCGAGAGGATGCATCCCGCAGGCTAGTCGAGCAAAAACACGTGCGAGAGGATGCATCCCGCAGGCTGGTCGAGCAAAAACACGTGCGAGAGGATGCATCCCGCAGGCTAGTCGAGTAAAAACACGTGCGAGAGGATGCATCCTGCAGGCTAGTCGAGTAAAAACACGTGCGAGAGGATGCATCCCGCAGGCTAGTCGAGTAAAAACACGTGCGAGAGGATGCATCCCGCAGGCTAGTCGAGTAAAAACACGTGCGAAAGGATGCATCCCGCAGGCTAGTCGAGCACAAACACGTGCGAGGTTTTGTGGGATGCGCATGCGCAGGTTTTTTGGGATGCGCATGTGCAGGTTTTTTGGGATGCGCATGACTAGTCGAGTAAAAACACGTGCGAGAGGATGCATCTCGCAGGCTAGTCGAGCAAAAACACGTGCGAGAGGATGCATCCCGCAGGCTAGTCGAGTAAAAACACGTGCGAGGTTTTGTGGGATGCGCATGTGCAGGTTTTGTGGGATGCCCATGCGCAGGTTTTTTGGGATGCGCATGGCTAGTCGAGCAAAAACACGTGCGAGAGGATGCATCCCGCAGGGTAGTCGAGTAAAAACACGTGCGAGAGGATGCATCCCGCAGGCTAGTCGAGCAAAAACACGTGCGAGAGGATGCGTCCCGCAGGCTAGTCGAGTAAAAACACGTGCGAAAGGATGCATCCCGCAGGCTAGTCGAGCACAAACACGTGCGAGGTTTTGTGGGATGCGCATGCGCAGGTTTTTTGGGATACGCATGCGCAGGTTTTTTGGGATGCGCATGACTAGTCGAGTAAAAACACGTGCGAGAGGATGCATCCCACAGGCTAGTCGAGCAAAAACACGTGCGAGAGGATGCATCCCGCAGGCTAGTCGAGTAAAAACACGTGCGAGAGGATGCATCCTGCAGGCTAGTCGAGTAAAAACACGTGCGAGAGGATGCATCCCGCAGGCTAGTCGAGTAAAAACACGTGCGAGAGGATGCATCCCGCAGGCTAGTCGAGTAAAAACACGTGCGAAAGGATGCATCCCGCAGGCTAGTCGAGCACAAACACGTGCGAGGTTTTGTGGGATGCGCATGCGCAGGTTTTTTGGGATGCGCATGCGCAGGTTTTTTGGGATGCGCATGACTAGTCGAGTAAAAATACGTGCGGGAGGATGCATCCCGCAGGCTAGTCGAGCAAAAACACGTGCGAGAGGATGCATCCCGCAGGCTAGTCGAGTAAAAACACGTGCGAGGTTTTGTGGGATGCGCATGTGCAGGTTTTGTGGGATGCCCATGCGCAGGTTTTTTGGGATGCGCATGGCTAGTCGAGCAAAAACACGTGCGAGAGGATGCATCCCGCAGGCTAGTCGAGCAAAAACACGTGCGAAAGGATGCATGCCGCAGGCTAGTCGAGTAAAAACACGTGCGAGAGGATGCTTCCCGCAGGCTAGTCGAGTAAAAACACGTGCGAGAGGATGCTTCCCGCAGGCTAGTCGAGTAAAAACACGTGCGAGAGGATGCATGCCGCAGGCTAGTCGAGTAAAAACACGTGCGAGAGGATGCTTCCCGCAGGCTAGTCGAGTAAAAACACGTGCGAGAGGATGCTTCCCGCAGGCTAGTCGAGTAAAAACACGTGCGAGAGGATGCATCCCGCAGGCTAGTCGAGTAAAAACACGTGCAAGAGGATGCTTCCCGCAGGCTAGTCGAGTAAAAACACGTGCGAGAGGATGCATCCCGCAGGCTGGTCGAGTAAAAACACGTGCGAGAGGATGCGTCCCGCAGGCTAGTCGAGCAAAAACACGTGCGAGAGGATGCATCCCGCAGGCTAGTCGAGCAAAAACACGTGCGAGAGGATGCATCCCGCAGGCTAGTCGAGCAAAAACACGTGCGAGAGGATGCATCCCGCAGGCTAGTCGAGTAAAAACACGTGCGGGAGGATGCATCCCGCAGGCTAGTCGAGTAAAAACACGTGCGGGAGGATGCATCCCGCAGGCTAGTCGAGCAAAAACACGTGCGAGAGGATGCATCCCGCAGGCTAGTCGAGTAAAAACACGTGCGAGAGGATGAATCCTGCAGGCTAGTCGAGCAAAAACACGTGCGAGAGGATGCATCCCGCAGGCTAGTCGAGCAAAAACACGTGCGAGAGGATGCATCCCGCAGGCTAGTCGAGTAAAAACACGTGCGAGAGGATGCATCCCGCAGGCTAGTCGAGTAAAAACACGTGCGAAGTTTTGTGGGATGCGCATGCGCAGGTTTTGTGGGATGCGCATGCGCAGGTTTTTTGGGATGCGCATGGCTAGTCGAGTAAAAACACGTGCGAGAGGATGCATCCCGCAGGCTAGTCGAGCAAAAACACTTGCGAGAGGATGCATCCCGCAGGCTAGTCGAGCAAAAACACGTGCGAGAGGATGCATCCCGCAGGCTAGTCGAGCAAAAACACGTGCGAGAGGATGTATCCCGCAGGCTAGTCGAGCAAAAACACGTGCGAGAGGATGTATCCCGCAGGCTAGTCGAGCAAAAACACGTGCGAGAGGATGCATCCCGCAGGCTAGTCGAGCAAAAACACGTGCGAGAGGATGCATCCCGCAGGCTAGTCGAGTAAAAACACGTGCGAGAGGATGCATCCCGCAGGCTAGTCGAGTAAAAACACGTGCGAAGTTTTGTGGGATGCGCATGCGCAGGTTTTGTGGGATGCGCATGCGCAGGTTTTTTGGGATGCGCATGGCTAGTCGAGTAAAAACACGTGCGAGAGGATGCATCCCGCAGGCTAGTCGAGCAAAAACACTTGCGAGAGGATGCATCCCGCAGGCTAGTCGAGCAAAAACACGTGCGAGAGGATGCATCCCGCAGGCTAGTCGAGCAAAAACACGTGCGAGAGGATGTATCCCGCAGGCTAGTCGAGCAAAAACACGTGCGAGAGGATGTATCCCGCAGGCTAGTCGAGTAAAAACACGTGCGGGAGGATGCATCCCGCAGGCTAGTCGAGTAAAAACACGTGCGAGAGGATGCATCCCGCAGGCTAGTCGAGCAAAAACACGTGCGAGAGGATGCATCCCGCAGGCTAGTCGAGTAAAAACACGTGCGAGAGGATGAATCCCGCAGGCTAGTCGAGTAAAAACACGTGCGAGAGGATGCATCCCGCAGGCTAGTCGAGCAAAAACACGTGCGAGAGGATGCATCCCGCAGGCTGGTCGAGCAAAAACACGTGCGAGAGGATGCATCCCGCAGGCTAGTCGAGTAAAAACACGTGCGAGAGGATGCATCCTGCAGGCTAGTCGAGTAAAAACACGTGCGAGAGGATGCATCCCGCAGGCTAGTCGAGTAAAAACACGTGCGAGAGGATGCATCCCGCAGGCTAGTCGAGTAAAAACACGTGCGAAAGGATGCATCCCGCAGGCTAGTCGAGCACAAACACGTGCGAGGTTTTGTGGGATGCGCATGCGCAGGTTTTTTGGGATGCGCATGCGCAGGTTTTTTGGGATGCGCATGCGCAGGTTTTTTGGGATGCGCATGACTAGTCGAGTAAAAACACGTGCGAGAGGATGCATCTCGCAGGCTAGTCGAGCAAAAACACGTGCGAGAGGATGCATCCCGCAGGCTAGTCGAGTAAAAACACGTGCGAGGTTTTGTGGGATGCGCATGTGCAGGTTTTGTGGGATGCCCATGCGCAGGTTTTTTGGGATGCGCATGGCTAGTCGAGCAAAAACACGTGCGAGAGGATGCATCCCGCAGGGTAGTCTAGTAAAAACACGTGCGAGAGGATGCATCCCGCAGGCTAGTCGAGCAAAAACACGTGCGAGAGGATGCATCCCGCAGGCTAGTCGAGTAAAAACACGTGCGAAAGGATGCATCCCGCAGGCTAGTCGAGCACAAACACGTGCGAGGTTTTGTGGGATGCGCATGCGCAGGTTTTTTGGGATACGCATGCGCAGGTTTTTTGGGATGCGCATGACTAGTCGAGTAAAAACACGTGCGAGAGGATGCATCCCACAGGCTAGTCGAGCAAAAACACGTGCGAGAGGATGCATCCCGCAGGCTAGTCGAGTAAAAACACGTGCGAGAGGATGCATCCTGCAGGCTAGTCGAGTAAAAACACGTGCGAGAGGATGCATCCCGCAGGCTAGTCGAGTAAAAACACGTGCGAGAGGATGCATCCCGCAGGCTAGTCGAGTAAAAACACGTGCGAAAGGATGCATCCCGCAGGCTAGTCGAGCACAAACACGTGCGAGGTTTTGTGGGATGCGCATGCGCAGGTTTTTTGGGATGCGCATGCGCAGGTTTTTTGGGATGCGCATGCGCAGGTTTTTTGGGATGCGCATGACTAGTCGAGTAAAAACACGTGCGAGAGGATGCATCCCGCAGGCTAGTCGAGCAAAAACACGTGCGAGAGGATGCATCCCGCAGGCTAGTCGAGCAAAAACACGTGCGAGAGGATGCATCCCGCAGGCTAGTCAAGTAAAAACACGTGCGAGAGGATGCATCCCGCAGGCTAGTCGAGCACAAACACGTGCGAGAGGATGCATCCCGCAGGCTAGTCGAGTAAAAACACGTGCGAGAGGATGCATCCCGCAGGCTAGTCGAGCAAAAACACGTGCGAAAGGATGCATCCCGCAGGCTAGTCGAGCAAAAACACGTGCGAGAGGATGCATCCCGCAGACTAGTCGAGTAAAAACACGTGCGAGAGGATGCTTCCCGCAGGCTAGTCGAGTAAAAACACGTGCGAGAGGATGCATCCCGCAGGCTAGTCGAGTAAAAACACGTGCGAAAGGATGCATCCCGCAGGCTAGTCGAGCACAAACACGTGCGAGGTTTTGTGGGATGCGCATGCGCAGGTTTTTTGGGATGCGCATGCGCAGGTTTTTTGGGATGCGCATGACTAGTCGAGTAAAAACACGTGCGAGAGGATGCATCCCGCAGGCTAGTCGAGCAAAAACACGTGCGAGAGGATGCATCCCGCAGGCTAGTCGAGTAAAAACACGTGCGAGAGGATGCATCCTGCAGGCTAGTCGAGTAAAAACACGTGCGAGAGGATGCATCCCGCAGGCTAGTCGAGTAAAAACACGTGCGAGAGGATGCATCCCGCAGGCTAGTCGAGTAAAAACACGTGCGAAAGGATGCATCCCGCAGGCTAGTCGAGCACAAACACGTGCGAGGTTTTGTGGGATGCGCATGCGCAGGTTTTTTGGGATGCGCATGCGCAGGTTTTTTGGGATGCGCATGACTAGTCGAGTAAAAATACGTGCGAGAGGATGCATCCCGCAGGCTAGTCGAGCAAAAACACGTGCGAGAGGATGCATCCCGCAGGCTAGTCGAGTAAAAACACGTGCGAGGTTTTGTGGGATGCGCATGTGCAGGTTTTGTGGGATGCCCATGCGCAGGTTTTTTGGGATGCGCATGGCTAGTCGAGCAAAAACACGTGCGAGAGGATGCATCCCGCAGGGTAGTCGAGTAAAAACACGTGCGAGAGGATGCATCCCGCAGGCTAGTCGAGCAAAAACACGTGCGAGAGGATGCATCCCGCAGGCTAGTCGAGTAAAAACACGTGCGAAAGGATGCATCCCGCAGGCTAGTCGAGCACAAACACGTGCGAGGTTTTGTGGGATGCGCATGCGCAGGTTTTTTGGGATGCGCATGCGCAGGTTTTTTGGGATGCGCATGACTAGTCGAGTAAAAACACGTGCGAGAGGATGCATCCCGCAGGCTAGTCGAGCAAAAACACGTGCGAGAGGATGCATCCCGCAGGCTAGTCGAGCAAAAACACGTGCGAGAGGATGCATCCCGCAGGCTAGTCAAGTAAAAACACGTGCGAGAGGATGCATCCCGCAGGCTAGTCGAGCACAAACACGTGCGAGAGGATGCATCCCGCAGGCTAGTCGAGTAAAAACACGTGCGAGAGGATGCATCCCGCAGGCTAGTCGAGCAAAAACACGTGCGAAAGGATGCATCCCGCAGGCTAGTCGAGCAAAAACACGTGCGAGAGGATGCATCCCGCAGACTAGTCGAGTAAAAACACGTGCGAGAGGATGCATCCCGCAGGCTAGTCGAGCAAAAACACGTGCGAGAGGATGCATCCCGCAGGCTAGTCGAGTAAAAACACGTGCGAGAGGATGCGTCCCGCAGGCTGGTCGAGCAAAAACACGTGCGAGAGGATGCATCCCGCAGGCTAGTCGAGTAAAAACACGTGCGAGAGGATGCATCCTGCAGGCTAGTCGAGTAAAAACACGTGCGAGAGGATGCATCCCGCAGGCTAGTCGAGCACAAACACGTGCGAGGTTTTGTGGGATGCGCATGCGCAGGTTTTTTGGGATGCGCATGGCTAGTCGAGCAAAAACACGTGCGAGAGGATGCATCCCGCAGGCTAGTCGAGTAAAAACACGTGCGAGAGGATGCATCCTGCAGGCTAGTCGAGTAAAAACACATGCGAGAGGATGCATCCCGCAGGCTAGTCGAGTAAAAACACGTGCGAGGTTTTGTGGGATGCGCATGTGCAGGTTTTGTGGGATGCCCATGCGCAGGTTTTTTGGGATGCGCATGGCTAGTCGAGCAAAAACACGTGCGAGAGGATGCATCCCGCAGGGTAGTCGAGTAAAAACACGTGCGAGAGGATGCATCCCGCAGGCTAGTCGAGCAAAAACACGTGCGAGAGGATGCATCCCGCAGGCTAGTCGAGTAAAAACACGTGCGAAAGGATGCATCCCGCAGGCTAGTCGAGCACAAACACGTGCGAGGTTTTGTGGGATGCGCATGCGCAGGTTTTTTGGGATGCGCATGCGCAGGTTTTTTGGGATGCGCATGACTAGTCGAGTAAAAACACGTGCGAGAGGATGCATCCCGCAGGCTAGTCGAGCAAAAACACGTGCGAGAGGATGCATCCCGCAGGCTAGTCGAGCAAAAACACGTGCGAGAGGATGCATCCCGCAGGCTAGTCAAGTAAAAACACGTGCGAGAGGATGCATCCCGCAGGCTAGTCGAGCACAAACACGTGCGAGAGGATGCATCCCGCAGGCTAGTCGAGTAAAAACACGTGCGAGAGGATGCATCCCGCAGGCTAGTCGAGCAAAAACACGTGCGAAAGGATGCATCCCGCAGGCTAGTCGAGCAAAAACACGTGCGAAAGGATGCATCCCGCAGGCTAGTCTAGCACAAACACGTGCGAGGTTTTGTGGGATGCGCATGCGCAGGTTTTTTGGGATGCGCATGCGCAGGTTTTTTGGGATGCGCATGACTAGTCGAGTAAAAACACGTGCGAGAGGATGCATCCCGCAGGCTAGTCGAGCAAAAACACGTGCGAGAGGATGCATCCCGCAGGCTAGTCGAGTAAAAACACGTGCGAGAGGATGCATCCTGCAGGCTAGTCGAGTAAAAACACGTGCGAGAGGATGCATCCCGCAGGCTAGTCGAGTAAAAACACGTGCGAGAGGATGCATCCCGCAGGCTAGTCGAGTAAAAACACGTGCGAAAGGATGCATCCCGCAGGCTAGTCGAGCACAAACACGTGCGAGGTTTTGTGGGATGTGGGATGCGCATGCGCAGGTTTTTTGGGATGCGCATGACTAGTCGAGTAAAAATACGTGCGAGAGGATGCATCCCGCAGGCTAGTCGAGCAAAAACACGTGCGAGAGGATGCATCCGCAGGCTAGTCGAGTAAAAACACGTGCGAGGTTTTGTGGGATGCGCATGTGCAGGTTTGTGGGATGCCCATGCGCAGGTTTTTTTGGGATGCGCATGGCTAGTCGAGCAAAAACACGTGCGAGAGGATGCATCCCGCAGGGTAGTCGAGTAAAAACAACGTGCGAGAGGATGCATCCCGCAGGCTAGTCGAGCAAAAACACGTGCGAGAGGATGCATCCCGCAGCTAGTCGATGCACAAACACGTGCGAGTTTTGTGGGATGCGCATGCGCAGGTTTTTTGGGATGCGCATGACTAGTCGAGTAAAAACACGTGCGAGAGGATGCATCCCGCAGGCTAGTCGAGCAATAGAGACTGCGTGCGAGAGGATGCATCCCGCAGGCTAGTCGAGCAAAAACACGTGCGAGAGGATGCATCCGCAGGCTAGTCAAGTAAAACACGGGCGAGAGGATGCATCCCGCAGGCTAGTCGAGCACAAACACGTGCGAGAGGATGCATCCCGCAGGCTAGTCGAGTAAAAACACGTGCGAGAGGATGCATCCCGCAGGCTAGTCGAGCAAAAACACGTGCGAAAGGATGCATCCGCAGGCTAGTCGAGCAAAAACACGTGCGAGAGGATGCATCCGCAGACTAGTCGAGTAAAAACACGTGCGAGAGGATGCTTCCCGCAGGCTAGTCGAGTAAAAACACGTGCGAGAGGATGCATCCCGCAGGCTAGTCGAGTAAAAACACGTGCGAGAGGATGCATCCCGCAGGCTAGTCGAGCAAAAACACGTGCGAGAGGATGCATCCCGCAGGCTAGTCGAGCAAAAACACGTGCGAGAGGATGCATCCCGCAGGCTAGTCGAGCAAAACACGTGCGAGAGGATGCATCCGCAGGCTAGTCGAGTAAAAACACGTGCGAGAGGATGCATCCCGCAGGCTACTCGAGTAAAAACACGTGCGAGAGGATGCATCCCGCAGGCTAGTCGAGTAAAAACACGTGCGAGGTTTTGTGGGATGCGCATGCGCAGTTTTGTGGGATGGCGCATGCGCAGGTTTTTTGGGATGCGCATGCGCAGGTTTTTTGGGATGCGCATGGCTAGTCGAGTAAAAACACGTGCGAGAGGATGCATCCGCAGGCTAGTCGAGCAAAAACACGTGCGAGAGGATGCATCCGCAGGCTAGTCGAGTAAAAACACGTGCGAGAGGATGCATCCTGCAGGCTAGTCGAGTAAAAACACGTGCGAGAGGATGCATCCCGCAGGCTAGTCGAGTAAAAACACGTGCGAGAGGATGCATCCCGCAGCTAGTCGAGTAAAAACACGTGCGAAAGGATGCATCCGCAGGCTAGTCGAGCACAAACACGTGCGAGGTTTTGTGGGATGCGCAATGCGCAGGTTTTTTGGGATGCGCATGACTAGTCGAGTAAAAATACGTGCGAGAGGATGCATCCCGCAGGCTAGTCGAGCAAAAACACGTGCGAGAGGATGCATCCCGCAGGCTAGTCGAGTAAAAACACGTGCGAGGTTTTGTGGGATGCGCATGTGCAGGTTTTGTGGATGCCCATGCGCAGGTTTTTTGGGATGCGCATGGCTAGTCGAGCAAAAACACGTGCGAGAGGATGCATCCCGCAGGGTAGTCGAGTAAAAACACGTGCGAGAGGATGCATCCGCAGGCTAGTCGAGCAAAAACACGTGCGAGAGGATGCATCCCGCAGGCTAGTCGAGCACAAACACGTGCGAGGTTTTGTGGGATGCGCATGCGCAGGTTTTTTGGATGCGCATGACTAGTCGAGTAAAAACACGTGCGAGAGGATGCATCCCGCAGGCTAGTCGAGCAAAAACACGTGCGAGAGGATGCATCCCGCAGGCTAGTCGAGCAAAAACACGTGCGAGAGGATGCATCCCGCAGGCTAGTCAAGTAAAAACACGTGCGAGAGGATGCATCCCGCAGGCTAGTCGAGCACAAACACGTGCGAGAGGATGCATCCCGCAGGCTAGTCGAGTAAAAACACGTGTCGAGAGGATGCATCCGCAGGCTAGTCGAGCAAAAACACGTGCGAAAGGATGCATCCCGCAGGCTAGTCGAGCAAAAACACGTGCGAGAGGATGCATCCCGCAGACTAGTCGAGTAAAAACACGTGCGAGAGGATGCTTCCCGCAGCTAGTTCGAGTAAAAACACGTGCGAGAGGATGCATCCCGCAGGCTAGTCGAGTAAAAACACGTGCGAGAGGATGCATCCCGCAGGCTAGTCGAGCAAAAACACGTGCGAGAGGATGCATCCCGCAGGCCTAGTCGAGCAAAAACACGTGCGAGAGGATGCATCCCGCAGGCTAGTCGAGCAAAAACACGTGCGAGAGGATGCATCCCGCAGGCTAGTCGAGTAAAAACACGTGCGAGAGGATGCATCCCGCAGGCTACTCGAGTAAAAACACGTGCGAGAGGATGGCATCCCGCAGGCTAGTCGAGTAAAAACACGTGCGAGGTTTTGTGGGATGCGCATGCGCAGGTTTTTTGGGATGCGCATGCGCAGGTTTTTTGGGATGCGCATGCGCAGGTTTTTTGGGATGCGCATGGCTAGTCGAGTAAAAACACGTGCGAGAGGATGCATCCCGCAGGCTAGTCGAGCAAAAACACGTGCGAGAGGATGCATCCCGCAGGCTAGTCGAGTAAAAACACGTGCGAGAGGATGCGTCCCGCAGGCTGGTCGAGCAAAAACACGTGCGAGAGGATGCATCCCGCAGGCTAGTCGAGTAAAAACACGTGCGAGAGGATGCATCCTGCAGGCTAGTCGAGTAAAAACACGTGCGAGAGGATGCATCCCTCAGGCTGGTCGAGTAAAAACACGTGCGAGAGGATGCATCCCGCAGGCTAGTCGAGTAAAAACACGTGCGAGAGGATGCATCCCGCAGGCTAGTCGAGTAAAAACACGTGCGAGAGGATGCATCCCGCAGGCTAGTCGAGTAAAAACACGTGCGAGGTTTTGTGGATGCGCATGCGCAGCTTTTTGGATGCGCATGGCTAGTCGAGCATAAACACGTGCGAGAGGATGCATCCCGCAGGGTAGTCGAGTAAAAACACGTGCGAGAGGATGCATCCCGCAGGCTGGTCGAGCAAAAACACGTGCGAGAGGATGCATCCCGCAGGCTAGTCGAGTAAAAACACGTGCGAGAGGATGCATCCTGCAGGCTAGTCGAGTAAAAAACACCGTGCGAGAGGATGCATCCCGCAGGCTAGTCGAGTAAAAACACGTGCGAGAGGATGCATCCGCAGGCTAGTCGAGTAAAAACACGTGCGAGAGGATGCATCCCGCAGGCTAGTCGAGTAAAAACACGTGCGAGGTTTTGTGGGATGCGCATGCGCAGGTTTTTTGGGATGCGCATGGCTAGTCGAGCAAAAACACGTGCGAGAGGATGCATCCCGCAGGGTAGTCGAGTAAAAACACGTGCGAGAGGATGCATCCCGCAGGCTAGTCGTGCAAAAACACGTGCGAGAGGATGCATCCGCAGGCTAGTCGAGTAAAAACACGTGCGAAAGGATGCATCCGCAGGCTAGTCGAGTAAAAACACGTGCGAAAGGATGCATCCCGCAGGCTAGTCGAGCACAAACACGTGCGAGGTTTTGTGGATGCGCATGCGCAGGTTTTGTGGGATGCGCATGCGCAGGTTTTTTGGGATGCGCATGACTAGTCGAGTAAAAACACGTGCGAGAGGATGCATCCCGCAGGCTAGTCGAGTAAAAACACGTGCGAGAGGATGCATCCCGCAGGCTAGTCGAGCAAAAACACGTGCGAGAGGATGCATCCCGCAGGCTAGTCGAGTAAAAACACGTGAGAGAGGATGCATCCCGCAGGCTAGTCGAGTAAAAACACGTGCGAGAGGATGCATCCCGCAGGCTAGTCGAGTAAAAACACGTGCGAGGTTTTGTGGGATGCGCATGCGCAGGCTTTTTGGGATGCGCATGGCTAGTCGAGCATAAACACGTGCGAGAGGATGCATCCCGCAGGGTAGTCGAGTAAAAACACGTGCGAGAGGATGCATCCCGCAGGCTAGTCGAGCACAAACACGTGCGAGAGGATGCATCCCGCAGGCTAGTCGAGCAAAAACACGTGCGAGAGGATGCATCCCGCAGGCTAGTCGAGTAAAAACACGTGCGAAAGGATGCATCCCGCAGGCTAGTCGAGCACAAACACGTGCGAGGTTTTGTGGGATGCGCATGCGCAGGTTTTGTGGGATGCGCATGCGCAGGTTTTTTGGGATGCGCATGGTTAGTCGAGCAAAAACACGTGCGAGAGGATGCATCCCGCAGGCTAGTCGGGCAAAACACGTGCGAGAGGATGCATCCCGCAGGCTAGTCGAGTAAAAACACGTGCGAGAGGATGCATCTGCAGGCTAGTCGAGTAAAAACACGTGCGAGAGGATGTATCCCGCAGGCTAGTCGAGTAAAAACACGTGCGAGAGGATGCATCCCGCAGGCTAGTCGAGTAAAAACACGTGCGAGAGGATGCATCCCGCAGGCTAGTCGAGTAAAAACACGTGCGAGGTTTTGTGGGATGCGCATGCGCAGGCTTTTTGGGATGCGCATGGCTAGTCGAGCATAAACACGTGCGAGAGGATGCATCCCGCAGGGTAGTCGAGTAAAAACACGTGCGAGAGGATGCATCCGCAGGCTAGTCGAGTAAAAACACGTGCGAGAGGATGCATCCCGCAGGCAAGTCGAGCAAAAACACGTGCGAGAGGATGCATCCCGCAGGCTAGTCGAGCAAAAACACGTGCGAGAGGATGCATCCCGCAGGCTAGTCGAGCAAAAACACGTGCGAGAGGATGCATCCCGCAGGCTAGTCAAGTAAAAACACGTGCGAGAGGATGCATCCCGCAGGCTAGTCGAGCACAAACACGTGCGAGAGGATGCATCCCGCAGGCTAGTCGAGTAAAAACACGTGCGAGAGGATGCATCCCGCAGGCTAGTCGAGCAAAAACACGTGCGAAAGGATGCATCCCGCAGGCTAGTCGAGCAAAAACACGTGCGAGAGGATGCATCCGCAGACTAGTCGAGTAAAAACACGTGCGAGAGGATGCTTCCCGCAGGCTAGTCGAGTAAAAACACGTGCGAGAGGATGCATCCCGCAGGCTAGTCGAGTAAAAACACGTGCGAGAGGATGCATCCCGCAGGCTAGTCGAGCAAAAACACGTGCGAGAGGATGCATCCCGCAGGCTAGTCGAGCAAAAACACGTGCGAGAGGATGCATCCCGCAGGCTAGTCGAGCAAAAACACGTGCGAGAGGATGCATCCCGCAGGCTAGTCGAGTAAAAACACGTGCGAGAGGATGCATCCCGCAGGCTACTCGAGTAAAAACACGTGCGAGAGGATGCATCCCGCAGGCTAGTCGAGTAAAAACACGTGCGAGGTTTTGTGGGATGCGCATGCGCAGGTTTTTTGGGATGCGCATGCGCAGGTTTTTTGGGATGCGCATGCGCAGGTTTTTTGGGATGCGCATGGCTAGTCGAGTAAAAACACGTGCGAGAGGATGCATCCCGCAGGCTAGTCGAGCAAAAACACGTGCGAGAGGATGCATCCCGCAGGCTAGTCGAGTAAAAACACGTGCGAGAGGATGCGTCCCGCAGGCTGGTCGAGCAAAAACACGTGCGAGAGGATGCATCCCGCAGGCTAGTCGAGTAAAAACACGTGCGAGAGGATGCATCCTGCAGGCTAGTCGAGTAAAAACACGTGCGAGAGGATGCATCCCTCAGGCTGGTCGAGTAAAAACACGTGCGAGAGGATGCATCCCGCAGGCTAGTCGAGTAAAAACACGTGCGAGAGGATGCATCCCGCAGGCTAGTCGAGTAAAAACACGTGCGAGAGGATGCATCCCGCAGGCTAGTCGAGTAAAAACACGTGCGAGGTTTTGTGGGATGCGCATGCGCAGGCTTTTTGGGATGCGCATGGCTAGTCGAGCATAAACACGTGCGAGAGGATGCATCCCGCAGGGTAGTCGAGTAAAAACACGTGCGAGAGGATGCATCCCGCAGGCTGGTCGAGCAAAAACACGTGCGAGAGGATGCATCCCGCAGGCTAGTCGAGTAAAAACACGTGCGAGAGGATGCATCCTGCAGGCTAGTCGAGTAAAAACACGTGCGAGAGGATGCATCCCGCAGGCTAGTCGAGTAAAAACACGTGCGAGAGGATGCATCCCGCAGGCTAGTCGAGTAAAAACACGTGCGAGAGGATGCATCCCGCAGGCTAGTCGAGTAAAAACACGTGCGAGGTTTTGTGGGATGCGCATGCGCAGGTTTTTTGGGATGCGCATGGCTAGTCGAGCAAAAACACGTGCGAGAGGATGCATCCCGCAGGGTAGTCGAGTAAAAACACGTGCGAGAGGATGCATCCCGCAGGCTAGTCGTGCAAAAACACGTGCGAGAGGATGCATCCCGCAGGCTAGTCGAGTAAAAACACGTGCGAAAGGATGCATCCCGCAGGCTAGTCGAGTAAAAACACGTGCGAAAGGATGCATCCCGCAGGCTAGTCGAGCACAAACACGTGCGAGGTTTTGTGGGATGCGCATGCGCAGGTTTTGTGGGATGCGCATGCGCAGGTTTTTTGGGATGCGCATGACTAGTCGAGTAAAAACACGTGCGAGAGGATGCATCCCGCAGGCTAGTCGAGTAAAAACACGTGCGAGAGGATGCATCCCGCAGGCTAGTCGAGCAAAAACACGTGCGAGAGGATGCATCCCGCAGGCTAGTCGAGTAAAAACACGTGAGAGAGGATGCATCCCGCAGGCTAGTCGAGTAAAAACACGTGCGAGAGGATGCATCCCGCAGGCTAGTCGAGTAAAAACACGTGCGAGGTTTTGTGGGATGCGCATGCGCAGGCTTTTTGGGATGCGCATGGCTAGTCGAGCATAAACACGTGCGAGAGGATGCATCCCGCAGGGTAGTCGAGTAAAAACACGTGCGAGAGGATGCATCCCGCAGGCTAGTCGAGCACAAACACGTGCGAGAGGATGCATCCCGCAGGCTAGTCGAGCAAAAACACGTGCGAGAGGATGCATCCCGCAGGCTAGTCGAGTAAAAACACGTGCGAAAGGATGCATCCCGCAGGCTAGTCGAGCACAAACACGTGCGAGGTTTTGTGGGATGCGCATGCGCAGGTTTTGTGGGATGCGCATGCGCAGGTTTTTTGGGATGCGCATGGTTAGTCGAGCAAAAACACGTGCGAGAGGATGCATCCCGCAGGCTAGTCGGGCAAAAACACGTGCGAGAGGATGCATCCCGCAGGCTAGTCGAGTAAAAACACGTGCGAGAGGATGCATCCTGCAGGCTAGTCGAGTAAAAACACGTGCGAGAGGATGTATCCCGCAGGCTAGTCGAGTAAAAACACGTGCGAGAGGATGCATCCGCAGGCTAGTCGAGTAAAAACACGTGCGAGAGGATGCATCCCGCAGGCTAGTCGAGTAAAAAACACGTGCGAGGTTTTGTGGGATGCGCATGCGCAGGCTTTTTGGGATGCGCATGGCTAGTCGAGCATAAACACGTGCGAGAGGATGCATCCCGCAGGGTAGTCGAGTAAAAACACGTGCGAGAGGATGCATCCCGCAGGCTAGTCGAGTAAAAACACGTGCGAGAGGATGCATCCCGCAGGCAAGTCGAGCAAAAACACGTGCGAGAGGATGCATCCCGCAGGCTAGTCGAGTAAAAACACGTGCGAGAGGATGCATCCCGCAGGCTAGTCGAGTAAAACACGTGCGAAAGGATGCATCCCGCAGCCTAGTCGAGCACAAACACGTGCGAGGTTTTGTGGGATGCGCATGCGCAGGTTTTGTGGGATGCGCATGCGCAGGTTTTTTGGGATGCGCATGGCTAGTCGAGCAAAAACACGTGCGAGAGGATGCATCCCGCAGGCTAGTCGAGTAAAAACACGTGCGAGAGGATGCTTCCCGCAGGCTAGTCGAGTAAAAACACGTGCGAGAGGATGCATCCCGCAGGCTAGACGAGTAAAAACACGTGCAAGAGGATGCTTCCCGCAGGCTAGTCAAGTAAAAACACGTGCAAGAGGATGCTTCCCGCAGGCTAGTCGAGTAAAAACACGTGCGAGAGGATGCATCCCGCAGGCTAGTCGAGTAAAAACACGTGCGAGAGGATGCGTCCCGCAGGCTAGTCGAGCAAAAACACGTGCGAGAGGATGCATCCCGCAGGCTAGTCGAGTAAAAACACGTGCGAGAGGATGCATCCCGCAGGCTAGTCGAGCAAAAACACGTGCGAGAGGATGCATCCCGCAGGCTAGTCGAGTAAAAACACGTGCGAGAGGATGAATCCTGCAGGCTAGTCGAGCAAAAACACGTGCGAGAGGATGCATCCCGCAGGCTAGTCGAGTAAAAACACGTGCGAGAGGATGAATCCCGCAGGCTAGTCGAGTAAAAACACGTGCGAGAGGATGCATCCCGCAGGCTAGTCGAGCAAAAACACATGCGAGAGGATGCATCCCGCAGGCTAGTCGAGTAAAAACACGTGCGAGAGGATGCTTCCCGCAGGCTAGTCGAGTAAAAACACGTGCGAGAGGATGCATCCCGCAGGCTAGTCGAGTAAAAACAAGTGCTAGAGGATGCGTCCCGCAGGCTAGTCGAGCAAAAACACGTGCGAGAGGATGCATCCCGCAGGCTAGTCGAGCAAAAACACGTGCGAGAGGATGCATCCCGCAGGCTAGTCGAGCAAAAACACGTGCGAGAGGATGCATCCCGCAGGCTAGTCGAGTAAAAACACGTGCGGGAGGATGCATCCCGCAGGCTAGTCGAGTAAAAACACGTGCGAGAGGATGAATCCCGCAGGCTAGTCGAGTAAAAACACGTGCGAGAGGATGCATCCCGCAGGCTAGTCGAGCAAAAACACGTGCGAGAGGATGCATCCCGCAGGCTAGTCGAGTAAAAACACGTGCGAGAGGATGCATCCCGCAGGCTAGTCGAGTAAAAACACGTGCGAAGTTTTGTGGGATGCGCATGCGCAGGTTTTGTGGGATGCGCATGCGCAGGTTTTTTGGGATGCGCATGCGCAGGTTTTTTGGGATGCGCATGGCTAGTCGAGTAAAAACACGTGCGAGAGGATGCATCCCGCAGGCTAGTCGAGCAAAAACACGTGCTAGAGGATGCATCCCGCAGGCTACTCGAGTAAAAACACGTGCGAGAGGATGCATCCCGCAGGCTAGTCGAGTAAAAACACGTGCGAGAGGATGCATCCCGCAGGCTAGACGAGTAAAAACACGTGCAAGAGGATGCTTCCCGCAGGCTAGTCAAGTAAGAACACGTGCGAGAGGATGCATCCCGCAGGCTAGTCGAGTAAAAACACGTGCGAGAGGATGCGTCCCGCAGGCTAGTCGAGCAAAAACACGTGCGAGAGGATGCATCCCGCAGGCTAGTCGAGTAAAAACACGTGCGAGAGGATGCGTCCCGCAGGCTAGTCGAGCAAAAACACGTGCGAGAGGATGCATCCCGCAGGCTAGTCGAGCAAAAACACGTGCGAGAGGATGCATCCTGCAGGCTAGTCGAGCAAAAACACGTGCGAGAGGATGCATCCCGCAGGCTAGTCGAGTAAAAACACGTGCGAGAGGATGAATCCCGCAGGCTAGTCGAGTAAAAACACGTGCGAGAGGATGCATCCCGCAGGCTAGTCGAGCAAAAACACATGCGAGAGGATGCATCCCGCAGGCTAGTCGAGTAAAAACACGTGCGAGAGGATGCTTCCCGCAGGCTAGTCGAGTAAAAACACGTGCGAGAGGATGCATCCCGCAGGCTAGTCGAGTAAAAACAAGTGCTAGAGGATGCGTCCCGCAGGCTAGTCGAGCAAAAACACGTGCGAGAGGATGCATCCCGCAGGCTAGTCGAGCAAAAACACGTGCGAGAGGATGCATCCCGCAGGCTAGTCGAGCAAAAACACGTGCGAGAGGATGCATCCCGCAGGCTAGTCGAGTAAAAACACGTGCGGGAGGATGCATCCCGCAGGCTAGTCGAGTAAAAACACGTGCGAGAGGATGAATCCCGCAGGCTAGTCGAGTAAAAACACGTGCGAGAGGATGCATCCCGCAGGCTAGTCGAGCAAAAACACGTGCGAGAGGATGCATCCCGCAGGCTAGTCGAGTAAAAACACGTGCGAGAGGATGCATCCCGCAGGCTAGTCGAGTAAAAACACGTGCGAAGTTTTGTGGGATGCGCATGCGCAGGTTTTGTGGGATGCGCATGCGCAGGTTTTTTGGGATGCGCATGCGCAGGTTTTTTGGGATGCGCATGGCTAGTCGAGTAAAAACACGTGCGAGAGGATGCATCCCGCAGGCTAGTCGAGCAAAAACACGTGCTAGAGGATGCATCCCGCAGGCTACTCGAGTAAAAACACGTGCGAGAGGATGCATCCCGCAGGCTAGTCGAGTAAAAACACGTGCGAGGTTTTGTGGGATGCGCATGCGCAGGTTTTTTGGGATGCGCATGGCTAGTCGAGCAAAAACACGTGCGAGAGGATGCATCCCGCAGGCTAGTCGAGTAAAAACACGTGCGAGAGGATGAATCCCGCAGGCTAGTCGAGTAAAAACACGTGCGAGAGGATGCATCCCGCAGGCTAGTCGAGCAAAAACACGTGCGAGAGGATGCATCCCGCAGGCTACTCGAGTAAAAACACGTGCGAGAGGATGCATCCCGCAGGCTAGTCGAGTAAAAACACGTGCGAGGTTTTGTGGGATGCGCATGCGCAGGTTTTTTGGGATGCGCATGGCTAGTCGAGCAAAAACACGTGCGAGAGGATGCATCCCGCAGGCTAGTCGAGCAAAAACACGTGCGAGAGGATGCATGCCGCAGGCTAGTCGAGTAAAAACACGTGCGAGAGGATGCATCCCGCAGGCTAGTCGAGTAAAAACACGTGCGAGAGGATTCATCCCGCAGGCTAGTCGAGTAAAAACACGTGCGAGAGGATGCTTCCCGCAGGCTAGTCGAGTAAAAACACGTGCGAGAGGTTGCATCCCGCAGGCTAGTCGAGTAAAAACACGTGCGAGAGGATGCTTCCCGCAGGCTAATCGAGTAAAAACACGTGCGAGAGGATGCATCCCGCAGGCTAGACGAGTAAAAACACGTGCAAGAGGATGCTTCCCGCAGGCTAGTCAAGTAAGAACACGTGCGAGAGGATGCATCCCGCAGGCTAGTCGAGTAAAAACACGTGCGAGAGGATGCGTCCCGCAGGCTAGTCGAGCAAAAACACGTGCGAGAGGATGCATCCCGCAGGCTAGTCGAGCAAAAACACGTGCGAGAGGATGCATCCCGCAGGCTAGTCGAGCAAAAACACGTGCGAGAGGATGTATCCCGCAGGCTAGTCGAGTAAAAACACGTGCGGGAGGATGCATCCCGCAGGCTAGTCGAGTAAAAACACGTGCGAGAGGATGCATCCCGCAGGCTAGTCGAGCAAAAACACGTGCGAGAGGATGCATCCCGCAGGCTAGTCGAGTAAAAACACGTGCGAGAGGATGAATCCCGCAGGCTAGTCGAGTAAAAACACGTGCGAGAGGATGCATCCCGCAGGCTAGTCGAGCAAAAACACGTGCGAGAGGATGCATCCCGCAGGCTGGTCGAGCAAAAACACGTGCGAGAGGATGCATCCCGCAGGCTAGTCGAGTAAAAACACGTGCGAGAGGATGCTTCCCGCAGGCTAGTCGAGTAAAAACACGTGCGAGAGGATGCATCCCGCAGGCTAGTCGAGTAAAAACACGTGCAAGAGGATGCTTCCCGCAGGCTAGTCGAGTAAAAACACGTGCGAGAGGATGCATCCCGCAGGCTAGTCGAGTAAAAACACGTGCGAGAGGATGCGTCCCGCAGGCTAGTCGAGCAAAAACACGTGCGAGAGGATGCATCCCGCAGGCTAGTCGAGCAAAAACACGTGCGAGAGGATGCATCCCGCAGGCTAGTCGAGCAAAAACACGTGCGAGAGGATGCATCCCGCAGGCTAGTCGAGTAAAAACACGTGCGGGAGGATGCATCCCGCAGGCTAGTCGAGTAAAAACACGTGCGGGAGGATGCATCCCGCAGGCTAGTCGAGTAAAAACACGTGCAAGAGGATGCTTCCCGCAGGCTAGTCGAGTAAAAACACGTGCGAGAGGATGCATCCCGCAGGCTAGTCGAGCAAAAACACGTGCGAGAGGATGCATCCCGCAGGCTAGTCGAGCAAAAACACGTGCGAGAGGATGCATCCCGCAGGCTAGTCGAGTAAAAACACGTGCGAGAGGATGCTTCCCGCAGGCTAGTCGAGTAAAAACACGTGCGAGAGGATGCATCCCGCAGGCTAGTCGAGTAAAAACACGTGCAAGAGGATGCTTCCCGCAGGCTAGTCGAGTAAAAACACGTGCGAGAGGATGCATCCCGCAGGCTAGTCGAGTAAAAACACGTGCGAGAGGATGCGTCCCGCAGGCTAGTCGAGCAAAAACACGTGCGAGAGGATGCATCCCGCAGGCTAGTCGAGCAAAAACACGTGCGAGAGGATGCATCCCGCAGGCTAGTCGAGCAAAAACACGTGCGAGAGGATGCATCCCGCAGGCTAGTCGAGTAAAAACACGTGCGGGAGGATGCATCCCGCAGGCTAGTCGAGTAAAAACACGTGCGGGAGGATGCATCCCGCAGGCTAGTCGAGCAAAAACACGTGCGAGAGGATGCATCCCGCAGGCTAGTCGAGTAAAAACACGTGCGAGAGGATGCTTCCCGCAGGCTAGTCGAGTAAAAACACGTGCGAGAGGATGCATCCCGCAGGCTAGTCGAGTAAAAACACGTGCAAGAGGATGCTTCCCGCAGGCTAGTCGAGTAAAAACACGTGCGAGAGGATGCATCCCGCAGGCTAGTCGAGTAAAAACACGTGCGAGAGGATGCGTCCCGCAGGCTAGTCGAGCAAAAACACGTGCGAGAGGATGCATCCCGCAGGCTAGTCGAGCAAAAACACGTGCGAGAGGATGCATCCCGCAGGCTAGTCGAGCAAAAACACGTGCGAGAGGATGCATCCCGCAGGCTAGTCGAGTAAAAACACGTGCGGGAGGATGCATCCCGCAGGCTAGTCGAGTAAAAACACGTGCGGGAGGATGCATCCCGCAGGCTAGTCGAGCAAAAACACGTGCGAGAGGATGCATCCCGCAGGCTAGTCGAGTAAAAACACGTGCGAGAGGATGAATCCTGCAGGCTAGTCGAGCAAAAACACGTGCGAGAGGATGCATCCCGCAGGCTAGTCGAGCAAAAACACGTGCGAGAGGATGCATCCCGCAGGCTAGTCGAGTAAAAACACGTGCGAGAGGATGCATCCCGCAGGCTAGTCGAGTAAAAACACGTGCGAAGTTTTGTGGGATGCGCATGCGCAGGTTTTGTGGGATGCGCATGCGCAGGTTTTTTGGGATGCGCATGCGCAGGTTTTTTGGGATGCGCATGGCTAGTCGAGTAAAAACACGTGCGAGAGGATGCATCCCGCAGGCTAGTCGAGCAAAAACACTTGCGAGAGGATGCATCCCGCAGGCTAGTCGAGCAAAAACACGTGCGAGAGGATGCATCCCGCAGGCTAGTCGAGCAAAAACACGTGCGAGAGGATGTATCCCGCAGGCTAGTCGAGCAAAAACACGTGCGAGAGGATGTATCCCGCAGGCTAGTCGAGTAAAAACACGTGCGGGAGGATGCATCCCGCAGGCTAGTCGAGTAAAAACACGTGCGAGAGGATGCATCCCGCAGGCTAGTCGAGCAAAAACACGTGCGAGAGGATGCATCCCGCAGGCTAGTCGAGTAAAAACACGTGCGAGAGGATGAATCCCGCAGGCTAGTCGAGTAAAAACACGTGCGAGAGGATGCATCCCGCAGGCTAGTCGAGCAAAAACACGTGCGAGAGGATGCATCCCGCAGGCTGGTCGAGCAAAAACACGTGCGAGAGGATGCATCCCGCAGGCTAGTCGAGTAAAAACACGTGCGAGAGGATGCATCCTGCAGGCTAGTCGAGTAAAAACACGTGCGAGAGGATGCATCCCGCAGGCTAGTCGAGTAAAAACACGTGCGAGAGGATGCATCCCGCAGGCTAGTCGAGTAAAAACACGTGCGAAAGGATGCATCCCGCAGGCTAGTCGAGCACAAACACGTGCGAGGTTTTGTGGGATGCGCATGCGCAGGTTTTTTGGGATGCGCATGCGCAGGTTTTTTGGGATGCGCATGACTAGTCGAGTAAAAACACGTGCGAGAGGATGCATCCCGCAGGCTAGTCGAGCAAAAACACGTGCGAGAGGATGCATCCCGCAGGCTAGTCGAGTAAAAACACGTGCGAGGTTTTGTGGGATGCGCATGTGCAGGTTTTGTGGGATGCCCATGCGCAGGTTTTTTGGGATGCGCATGGCTAGTCGAGCAAAAACACGTGCGAGAGGATGCATCCCGCAGGGTAGTCGAGTAAAAACACGTGCGAGAGGATGCATCCCGCAGGCTAGTCGAGCAAAAACACGTGCGAGAGGATGCATCCCGCAGGCTAGTCGAGTAAAAACTCGTGCGAAAGGATGCATCCCGCAGGCTAGTCGAGCACAAACACGTGCGAGGTTTTGTGGGATGCGCATGCGCAGGTTTTTTGGGATGCGCATGCGCAGGTTTTTTGGGATGCGCATGCGCAGGTTTTTTGGGATGCGCATGACTAGTCGAGTAAAAACACGTGCGAGAGGATGCATCCCGCAGGCTAGTCGAGCAAAAACACGTGCGAGAGGATGCATCCCGCAGGCTAGTCGAGTAAAAACACGTGCGAGAGGATGCATCCTGCAGGCTAGTCGAGTAAAAACACGTGCGAGAGGATGCATCCCGCAGGCTAGTCGAGTAAAAACACGTGCGAGAGGATGCATCCCGCAGGCTAGTCGAGTAAAAACACGTGCGAAAGGATGCATCCCGCAGGCTAGTCGAGCACAAACACGTGCGAGGTTTTGTGGGATGCGCATGCGCAGGTTTTTTGGGATGCGCATGCGCAGGTTTTTTGGGATGCGCATGACTAGTCGAGTAAAACTACGTGCGAGAGGATGCATCCCGCAGGCTAGTCGAGCACAAACACGTGCGAGGTTTTGTGGGATGCGCATGCGCAGGTTTTTTGGGATGCGCATGACTAGTCGAGTAAAAATACGTGCGAGAGGATGCATCCCGCAGGCTAGTCGAGCAAAAACACGTGCGAGAGGATGCATCCCGCAGGCTAGTCGAGTAAAAACACGTGCGAGGTTTTGTGGGATGCGCATGTGCAGGTTTTGTGGGATGCCCATGCGCAGGTTTTTTGGGATGCGCATGGCTAGTCGAGCAAAAACACGTGCGAGAGGATGCATCCCGCAGGGTAGTCGAGTAAAAACACGTGCGAGAGGATGCATCCCGCAGGCTAGTCGAGCAAAAACACGTGCGAGAGGATGCATCCCGCAGGCTAGTCGAGTAAAAACACGTGCGAAAGGATGCATCCCGCAGGCTAGTCGAGCACAAACACGTGCGAGGTTTTGTGGGATGCGCATGCGCAGGTTTTTTGGGATGCGCATGCGCAGGTTTTTTGGGATGCGCATGACTAGTCGAGTAAAACTACGTGCGAGAGGATGCATCCTGCAGGCTAGTCGAGCACAAACACGTGCGAGGTTTTGTGGGATGCGCATGCGCAGGTTTTTTGGGATGCGCATGACTAGTCGAGTAAAAATACGTGCGAGAGGATGCATCCCGCAGGCTAGTCGAGCAAAAACACGTGCGAGAGGATGCATCCCGCAGGCTAGTCGAGTAAAAACACGTGCGAGGTTTTGTGGGATGCGCATGTGCAGGTTTTGTGGGATGCCCATGCGCAGGTTTTTTGGGATGCGCATGACTAGTCGAGTAAAACTACGTGCGAGAGGATGAATCCTGCAGGCTAGTCGAGCAAAAACACGTGCGAGAGGATGCATCCCGCAGGCTAGTCGAGCAAAAACACGTGCGAGAGGATGCATCCCGCAGGCTAGTCGAGTAAAAACACGTGCGAGAGGATGCATCCCGCAGGCTAGTCGAGTAAAAACACGTGCGAAGTTTTGTGGGATGCGCATGCGCAGGTTTTGTGGGATGCGCATGCGCAGGTTTTTTGGGATGCGCATGCGCAGGTTTTTTGGGATGCGCATGGCTAGTCGAGTAAAAACACGTGCGAGAGGATGCATCCCGCAGGCTAGTCGAGCAAAAACACTTGCGAGAGGATGCATCCCGCAGGCTAGTCGAGCAAAAACACGTGCGAGAGGATGCATCCCGCAGGCTAGTCGAGCAAAAACACGTGCGAGAGGATGTATCCCGCAGGCTAGTCGAGCAAAAACACGTGCGAGAGGATGTATCCCGCAGGCTAGTCGAGTAAAAACACGTGCGGGAGGATGCATCCCGCAGGCTAGTCGAGTAAAAACACGTGCGAGAGGATGCATCCCGCAGGCTAGTCGAGCAAAAACACGTGCGAGAGGATGCATCCCGCAGGCTAGTCGAGTAAAAACACGTGCGAGAGGATGAATCCCGCAGGCTAGTCGAGTAAAAACACGTGCGAGAGGATGCATCCCGCAGGCTAGTCGAGCAAAAACACGTGCGAGAGGATGCATCCCGCAGGCTGGTCGAGCAAAAACACGTGCGAGAGGATGCATCCCGCAGGCTAGTCGAGTAAAAACACGTGCGAGAGGATGCATCCTGCAGGCTAGTCGAGTAAAAACACGTGCGAGAGGATGCATCCCGCAGGCTAGTCGAGTAAAAACACGTGCGAGAGGATGCATCCCGCAGGCTAGTCGAGTAAAAACACGTGCGAAAGGATGCATCCCGCAGGCTAGTCGAGCACAAACACGTGCGAGGTTTTGTGGGATGCGCATGCGCAGGTTTTTTGGGATGCGCATGCGCAGGTTTTTTGGGATGCGCATGACTAGTCGAGTAAAAACACGTGCGAGAGGATGCATCCCGCAGGCTAGTCGAGCAAAAACACGTGCGAGAGGATGCATCCCGCAGGCTAGTCGAGTAAAAACACGTGCGAGGTTTTGTGGGATGCGCATGTGCAGGTTTTGTGGGATGCCCATGCGCAGGTTTTTTGGGATGCGCATGGCTAGTCGAGCAAAAACACGTGCGAGAGGATGCATCCCGCAGGGTAGTCGAGTAAAAACACGTGCGAGAGGATGCATCCTGCAGGCTAGTCGAGTAAAAACACGTGCGAGAGGATGCATCCCGCAGGCTAGTCGAGTAAAAACACGTGCGAGAAGATGCATCCCGCAGGCTAGTCGAGTAAAAACACGTGCGAGAGGATGCATCCCGCAGGCTAGTCGAGTAAAAACACGTGCGAGGTTTTGTGGGATGCGCATGTGCAGGTTTTGTGGGATGCGCATGCGCAGGTTTTTTGGGATGCGCATGGCTAGTCGAGCAAAAACACGTGCGAGAGGATGCATCCCGCAGGGTAGTCGAGTAAAAACACGTGCGAGAGGATGCATCCCGCAGGCTACTCGAGCAAAAACACGTGCGAGAGGATGCATCCCGCAGGCTAGTCGAGTAAAAACACGTGCGAGGTTTTGTGGGATGCGCATGCGCAGGTTTTTTGGGATGCGCATGACTAGTCGAGTAAAAACACGTGCGAGAGGATGCATCCCGCAGGCTAGTCGAGCAAAAACACGTGCGAGAGGATGCATCCCGCAGGCTAGTCGAGTAAAAACACGTGCGAGGTTTTGTGGGATGCGCATGTGCAGGTTTTGTGGGATGCCCATGCGCAGGTTTTTTGGGATGCGCATGGCTAGTCGAGCAAAAACACGTGCGAGAGGATGCATCCCGCAGGGTAGTCGAGTAAAAACACGTGCGAGAGGATGCATCCCGCAGGCTAGTCGAGCAAAAACACGTGCGAGAGGATGCATCCCGCAGGCTAGTCGAGTAAAAACACGTGCGAAAGGATGCATCCCGCAGGCTAGTCGAGCACAAACACGTGCGAGGTTTTGTGGGATGCGCATGCGCAGGTTTTTTGGGATGCGCATGCGCAGGTTTTTTGGGATGCGCATGACTAGTCGAGTAAAAACACGTGCGAGAGGATGCATCCCGCAGGCTAGTCGAGCAAAAACACGTGCGAGAGGATGCATCCCGCAGGCTAGTCGAGTAAAAACACGTGCGAGAGGATGCATCCTGCAGGCTAGTCGAGTAAAAACACGTGCGAGAGGATGCATCCCGCAGGCTAGTCGAGTAAAAACACGTGCGAGAGGATGCATCCCGCAGGCTAGTCGAGTAAAAACACGTGCGAAAGGATGCATCCCGCAGGCTAGTCGAGCACAAACACGTGCGAGGTTTTGTGGGATGCGCATGCGCAGGTTTTTTGGGATGCGCATGCGCAGGTTTTTTGGGATGCGCATGACTAGTCGAGTAAAAATACGTGCGAGAGGATGCATCCCGCAGGCTAGTCGAGCAAAAACACGTGCGAGAGGATGCATCCCGCAGGCTAGTCGAGTAAAAACACGTGCGAGGTTTTGTGGGATGCGCATGTGCAGGTTTTGTGGGATGCCCATGCGCAGGTTTTTTGGGATGCGCATGGCTAGTCGAGCAAAAACACGTGCGAGAGGATGCATCCCGCAGGGTAGTCGAGTAAAAACACGTGCGAGAGGATGCATCCCGCAGGCTAGTCGAGCAAAAACACGTGCGAGAGGATGCATCCCGCAGGCTAGTCGAGTAAAAACACGTGCGAAAGGATGCATCCCGCAGGCTAGTCGAGCACAAACACGTGCGAGGTTTTGTGGGATGCGCATGCGCAGGTTTTTTGGGATGCGCATGCGCAGGTTTTTTGGGATGCGCATGACTAGTCGAGTAAAAACACGTGCGAGAGGATGCATCCCGCAGGCTAGTCGAGCAAAAACACGTGCGAGAGGATGCATCCCGCAGGCTAGTCGAGCAAAAACACGTGCGAGAGGATGCATCCCGCAGGCTAGTCAAGTAAAAACACGTGCCAGAGGATGCATCCCGCAGGCTAGTCGAGCACAAACACGTGCGAGAGGATGCATCCCGCAGGCTAGTCGAGTAAAAACACGTGCGAGAGGATGCATCCCGCAGGCTAGTCGAGCAAAAACACGTGCGAAAGGATGCATCCCGCAGGCTAGTCGAGCAAAAACACGTGCGAGAGGATGCATCCCGCAGACTAGTCGAGTAAAAACACGTGCGAGAGGATGCTTCCCGCAGGCTAGTCGAGTAAAAACACGTGCGAGAGGATGCATCCCGCAGGCTAGTCGAGTAAAAACACGTGCGAGAGGATGCATCCCGCAGGCTAGTCGAGCAAAAACACGTGCGAGAGGATGCATCCCGCAGGCTAGTCGAGCAAAAACACGTGCGAGAGGATGCATCCCGCAGGCTAGTCGAGCAAAAACACGTGCGAGAGGATGCATCCCGCAGGCTAGTCGAGTAAAAACACGTGCGAGAGGATGCATCCCGCAGGCTACTCGAGTAAAAACACGTGCGAGAGGATGCATCCCGCAGGCTAGTCGAGTAAAAACACGTGCGAGGTTTTGTGGGATGCGCATGCGCAGGTTTTTTGGGATGCGCATGCGCAGGTTTTTTGGGATGCGCATGGCTAGTCGAGTAAAAACACGTGCGAGAGGATGCATCCCGCAGGCTAGTCGAGCAAAAACACGTGCGAGAGGATGCATCCCGCAGGCTAGTCGAGTAAAAACACGTGCGAGAGGATGCGTCCCGCAGGCTGGTCGAGCAAAAACACGTGCGAGAGGATGCATCCCGCAGGCTAGTCGAGTAAAAACACGTGCGAGAGGATGCATCCTGCAGGCTAGTCGAGTAAAAACACGTGCGAGAGGATGCATCCCGCAGGCTGGTCGAGTAAAAACACGTGCGAGAGGATGCATCCCGCAGGCTAGTCGAGTAAAAACACGTGCGAGAGGATGCATCCCGCAGGCTAGTCGAGTAAAAACACGTGCGAGAGGATGCATCCCGCAGGCTAGTCGAGTAAAAACACGTGCGAGGTTTTGTGGGATGCGCATGCGCAGGCTTTTTGGGATGCGCATGGCTAGTCGAGCATAAACACGTGCGAGAGGATGCATCCCGCAGGGTAGTCGAGTAAAAACACGTGCGAGAGGATGCATCCCGCAGGCTGGTCGAGCAAAAACACGTGCGAGAGGATGCATCCCGCAGGCTAGTCGAGTAAAAACACGTGCGAGAGGATGCATCCTGCAGGCTAGTCGAGTAAAAACACGTGCGAGAGGATGCATCCCGCAGGCTTGTCGAGTAAAAACACGTGCGAGAGGATGCATCCCGCAGGCTAGTCGAGTAAAAACACGTGCGAGAGGATGCATCCCGCAGGCTAGTCGAGTAAAAACACGTGCGAGGTTTTGTGGGATGCGCATGCGCAGGTTTTTTGGGATGCGCATGGCTAGTCGAGCAAAAACACGTGCGAGAGGATGCATCCCGCAGGGTAGTCGAGTAAAAACACGTGCGAGAGGATGCATCCCGCAGGCTAGTCGTGCAAAAACACGTGCGAGAGGATGCATCCCGCAGGCTAGTCGAGTAAAAACACGTGAGAGAGGATGCATCCCGCAGGCTAGTCGAGTAAAAACACGTGCGAAAGGATGCATCCCGCAGGCTAGTCGAGTAAAAACACGTGCGAAAGGATGCATCCCGCAGGCTAGTCGAGCACAAACACGTGCGAGGTTTTGTGGGATGCGCATGCGCAGGTTTTGTGGGATGCGCATGCGCAGGTTTTTTGGGATGCGCATGACTAGTCGAGTAAAAACACGTGCGAGAGGATGCATCCCGCAGGCTAGTCGAGTAAAAACACGTGCGAGAGGATGCATCCCGCAGGCTAGTCGAGCAAAAACACGTGCGAGAGGATGCATCCCGCAGGCTAGTCGAGTAAAAACACGTGAGAGAGGATGCATCCCGCAGGCTAGTCGAGTAAAAACACGTGCGAGAGGATGCATCCCGCAGGCTAGTCGAGTAAAAACACGTGCGAGGTTTTGTGGGATGCGCATGCGCAGGCTTTTTGGGATGCGCATGGCTAGTCGAGCATAAACACGTGCGAGAGGATGCATCCCGCAGGGTAGTCGAGTAAAAACACGTGCGAGAGGATGCATCCCGCAGGCTAGTCGTGCAAAAACACGTGCGAGAGGATGCATCCCGCAGGCTAGTCGAGTAAAAACACGTGCGAAAGGATGCATCCCGCAGGCTAGTCGAGTAAAAACACGTGCGAAAGGATGCATCCCGCAGGCTAGTCGAGCACAAACACGTGCGAGGTTTTGTGGGATGCGCATGCGCAGGTTTTGTGGGATGCGCATGCGCAGGTTTTTTGGGATGCGCATGACTAGTCGAGTAAAAACACGTGCGAGAGGATGCATCCCGCAGGCTAGTCGAGTAAAAACACGTGCGAGAGGATGCATCCCGCAGGCTAGTCGAGCAAAAACACGTGCGAGAGGATGCATCCCGCAGGCTAGTCGAGTAAAAACACGTGAGAGAGGATGCATCCCGCAGGCTAGTCGAGTAAAAACACGTGCGAGAGGATGCATCCCGCAGGCTAGTCGAGTAAAAACACGTGCGAGGTTTTGTGGGATGCGCATGCGCAGGCTTTTTGGGATGCGCATGGCTAGTCGAGCATAAACACGTGCGAGAGGATGCATCCCGCAGGGTAGTCGAGTAAAAACACGTGCGAGAGGATGCATCCCGCAGGCTAGTCGAGCACAAACACGTGCGAGAGGATGCATCCCGCAGGCTAGTCGAGCAAAAACACGTGCGAGAGGATGCATCCCGCAGGCTAGTCGAGTAAAAACACGTGCGAAAGGATGCATCCCGCAGGCTAGTCGAGCACAAACACGTGCGAGGTTTTGTGGGATGCGCATGCGCAGGTTTTGTGGGATGCGCATGCGCAGGTTTTTTGGGATGCGCATGCGCAGGTTTTTTGGGATGCGCATGGTTAGTCGAGCAAAAACACGTGCGAGAGGATGCATCCCGCAGGCTAGTCGGGCAAAAACACGTGCGAGAGGATGCATCCCGCAGGCTAGTCGAGTAAAAACACGTGCGAGAGGATGCATCCTGCAGGCTAGTCGAGTAAAAACACGTGCGAGAGGATGTATCCCGCAGGCTAGTCGAGTAAAAACACGTGCGAGAGGATGCATCCCGCAGGCTAGTCGAGTAAAAACACGTGCGAGAGGATGCATCCCGCAGGCTAGTCGAGTAAAAACACGTGCGAGGTTTTGTGGGATGCGCATGCGCAGGCTTTTTGGGATGCGCATGGCTAGTCGAGCATAAACACGTGCGAGAGGATGCATCCCGCAGGGTAGTCGAGTAAAAACACGTGCGAGAGGATGCATCCCGCAGGCAAGTCGAGCAAAAACACGTGCGAGAGGATGCATCCCGCAGGCTAGTCGAGCAAAAACACGTGCGAGAGTATGCATCCCGCAGGCTAGTCGAGTAAAAACACGTGCGAGAGGATGCATCCCGCAGGCTAGTCGAGTAAAACACGTGCGAAAGGATGCATCCCGCAGCCTAGTCGAGCACAAACACGTGCGAGGTTTTGTGGGATGCGCATGCGCAGGTTCTGTGGGATGCGCATGCGCAGGTTTTTTGGGATGCGCATGGCTAGTCGAGCAAAAACACGTGCGAGAGGATGCATCCCGCAGGCTAGTCGAGTAAAAACACGTGCGAGAGGATGCTTCCCGCAGGCTAGTCGAGTAAAAACACGTGCGAGAGGATGCATCCCGCAGGCTAGACGAGTAAAAACACGTGCAAGAGGATGCTTCCCGCAGGCTAGTCAAGTAAAAACACGTGCAAGAGGATGCTTCCCGCAGGCTAGTCGAGTAAAAACACGTGCGAGAGGATGCATCCCGCAGGCTAGTCGAGTAAAAACACGTGCGAGAGGATGCGTCCCGCAGGCTAGTCGAGCAAAAACACGTGCGAGAGGATGCATCCCGCAGGCTAGTCGAGTAAAAACACGTGCGAGAGGATGCATCCCGCAGGCTAGTCGAGCAAAAACACGTGCGAGAGGATGCATCCCGCAGGCTAGTCGAGTAAAAACACGTGCGAGAGGATGAATCCTGCAGGCTAGTCGAGCAAAAACACGTGCGAGAGGATGCATCCCGCAGGCTAGTCGAGTAAAAACACGTGCGAGAGGATGAATCCCGCAGGCTAGTCGAGTAAAAACACGTGCGAGAGGATGCATCCCGCAGGCTAGTCGAGCAAAAACACATGCGAGAGGATGCATCCCGCAGGCTAGTCGAGTAAAAACACGTGCGAGAGGATGCTTCCCGCAGGCTAGTCGAGTAAAAACACGTGCGAGAGGATGCATCCCGCAGGCTAGTCGAGTAAAAACAAGTGCTAGAGGATGCGTCCCGCAGGCTAGTCGAGCAAAAACACGTGCGAGAGGATGCATCCCGCAGGCTAGTCGAGCAAAAACACGTGCGAGAGGATGCATCCCGCAGGCTAGTCGAGCAAAAACACGTGCGAGAGGATGCATCCCGCAGGCTAGTCGAGTAAAAACACGTGCGGGAGGATGCATCCCGCAGGCTAGTCGAGTAAAAACACGTGCGAGATGATGCATCCCGCAGGCTAGTCGAGCAAAAACACGTGCGAGAGGATGCATCCCGCAGGCTAGTCGAGTAAAAACACGTGCGAGAGGATGAATCCTGCAGGCTAGTCGAGCAAAAACACGTGCGAGAGGATGCATCCCGCAGGCTAGTCGAGTAAAAACACGTGCGAGAGGATGCATCCCGCAGGCTAGTCGAGTAAAAACACGTGCGAGAGGATGCATCCCGCAGGCTAGTCGAGCAAAAACACGTGCGAGAGGATGCATCCCGCAGGCTAGTCGAGTAAAAACACGTGCGAGAGGATGCATCCCGCAGGCTAGTCGAGTAAAAACACGTGCGAAGTTTTGTGGGATGCGCATGCGCAGGTTTTGTGGGATGCGCATGCGCAGGTTTTTTGGGATGCGCATGCGCAGGTTTTTTGGGATGCGCATGGCTAGTCGAGTAAAAACACGTGCGAGAGGATGCATCCCGCAGGCTAGTCGAGCAAAAACACGTGCGAGAGGATGCATCCCGCAGGCTAGTCGAGCAAAAACACGTGCGAGAGGATGCATCCCGCAGACTAGTCGAGTAAAAACACGTGCGAGAGGATGCTTCCCGCAGGCTAGTCGAGTAAAAACACGTGCGAGAGGATGCTTCCCGCAGGCTAGTCGAGTAAAAACACGTGCGAGAGGATGCATCCCGCAGGCTAGTCGAGTAAAAACACGTGCGAGAGGATGCATCCCGCAGGCTAGTCGAGTAAAAACACGTGCGAGAGGATGCATCCCGCAGGCTAGTCGAGTAAAAACACGTGCGAGGTTTTGTGGGATGCGCATGCGCAGGTTTTTTGGGATGCGCACGCGCAGGTTTTTTGGGATGCGCATGCGCAGGTTTTTTGGGATGCGCATGCGCAGGTTTTTTGGGATGCGCATGGCTAGTCGAGCAAAAACACGTGCGAGAGGATGCATCCCGCAGGCTAGTCGAGCAAAAACACGTACGAGAGGATGCATCCCGCAGGCTAGTCGAGCAAAAACACGTGCGAGAGGATGCATCCCGCAGGCTAGTCGAGCAAAAACACGTGCGAGAGGATGCATCCCGCAGGCTAGTCGAGTAAAAACACGTGCGAGAGGATGCATCCCGCTGGCTACTCGAGTAAAAACACGTGCGAGAGGATGCATCCCGCAGGCTAGTCGAGTAAAAACACGTGCGAGCTTTTGTGGGATGCGCATGCGCAGGTTTTTTGGGATGCGCATGGCTAGTCGAGCAAAAACACGTGCGAGAGGATGCATCCCGCAGGCTAGTCGAGCAAAAACACGTGCGAGAGGATGCTTCCCGCAGGCTAGTCGAGTAAAAACACGTGCGAGAGGATGCTTCCCGCAGGCTAGTCGAGTAAAAACACGTGCGAGAGGATGCATCCCGCAGGCTAGTCGAGTAAAAACACGTGCAAGAGGATGCTTCCCGCAGGCTAGTCGAGTAAAAACACGTGCGAGAGGATGCATCCCGCAGGCTAGTCGAGTAAAAACACGTGCGAGAGGATGCGTCCCGCAGGCTAGTCGAGCAAAAACACGTGCGAGAGGATGCATCCCGCAGGCTAGTCGAGTAAAAACACTTGCGAGAGGATGCATCCCGCAGGCTAGTCGAGCAAAAACACGTGCGAGAGGATGCATCCCGCAGGCTAGTCGAGTAAAAACACGTGCGAGAGGATGAATCCTGCAGGCTAGTCGAGCAAAAACACGTGCGAGAGGATGCATCCCGCAGGCTAGTCGAGCAAAAACGCGTGCGAGAGGATGCATCCCGCAGGCTAGTCGAGTAAAAACACGTGCGAGAGGATGCATCCCGCAGGCTAGTCGAGTAAAAACACGTGCGAGAGGATGCATCCCGCAGGCTAGTCGAGCAAAAACACGTGCGAGAGGATGCATCCCGCAGGCTAGTCGAGTAAAAACACGTGCGAGAGGATGAATCCCGCAGGCTAGTCGAGTAAAAACACGTGCGAGAGGATGCATCCTGCAGGCTAGTCGAGTAAAAACACGTGCGAGAGGATGCATCCCGCAGGCTAGTCGAGTAAAAACACGTGCGAGAGGATGCATCCCGCAGGCTAGTCGAGTAAAAACACGTGCGAGAGGATTCATCCCACAGGCTAGTCGAGTAAAAACACGTGCGAGGTTTTGTGGGATGCGCATGCGCAGGTTTTTTGGGATGCGCATGGCTAGTCGAGCAAAAACACGTGCGAGAGGATGCATCCCGCAGGGTAGTCGAGCAAAAACACGTGCGAGAGGATGCATCCCGCAGGGTAGTCGAGCAAAAACACGTGCGAGAGGATGCATCCCGCAGGGTAGTCGAGTAAAAACACGTGCGAGAGGATGCATCCCGCAGGCTAGTCGAGCAAAAACACGTGCGAGAGGATGCATCCCGCAGGCTAGTCGAGCAAAAACACGTGTGAGAGGATGTATCCCGCAGGCTAGTCGAGTAAAAACACGTGCGGGAGGATGCATCCCGCAGGCTAGTCGAGTAAAAACACGTGCGAGAGGATGCATCCCGCAGGCTAGTCGAGTAAAAACACGTGCGAGAGGATGCTTCCCGCAGGCTAGTCGAGTAAAAACACGTGCGAGAGGATGCATCCCGCAGGCTAGACGAGTAAAAACACGTGCAAGAGGATGCTTCCCGCAGGCTAGTCAAGTAAAAACACGTGCGAGAGGATGCATCCCGCAGGCTAGTCGAGTAAAAACACGTGCGAGAGGTGCGTCCCGCAGGCTAGTCGAGCAAAAACACGTGCGAGAGGATGCATCCCGCAGGCTAGTCGAGCAAAAACACGTGCGAGAGGATGCATCCCGCAGGCTAGTCGAGTAAAAACACGTGCGAGAGGATGCATCCCGCAGGCTAGTCGAGTAAAAACACGTGCGAGCTTTTGTGGGATGCGCATGCGCAGGTTTTTTGGGATGCGCATGGCTAGTCGAGCAAAAACACGTGCGAGAGGATGCATCCCGCAGGCTAGTCGAGCAAAAACACGTGCGAGAGGATGAATCCCGCAGGCTAGTCGAGTAAAAACACGTGCGAGAGGATGCATCCCGCAGGCTAGTCGAGCAAAAACACGTGCGAGAGGATGCATCCCGCAGGCTAGTCGAGTAAAAACACGTGCGAGAGGATGCATCCCACAGGATAGTCGAGTAAAAACACGTGCGAAGTTTTGTGGGATGCGCATGCGCAGGTTTTGTGGGATGCGCATGCGCAGGTTTTTTGGGATGCGCATGCGCAGGTTTTTTGGGATGCGCATGGCTAGTCGAGTAAAAACACGTGCGAGAGGATGCATCCCGCAGGCTAGTCGAGGAAAAACACGTGCTAGAGGATGCATCCCGCAGGCTAGTCCAGCAAAAACACGTGCGAGAGGACGCATCCCGCAGGCTAGTCGAGTAAAAACACGTGCGAGAGGATGCTTCCCGCAGGCTAGTCGAGTAAAAACACGTGCGAGAGGATGCATCCCGCAGGCTAGTCGAGTAAAAACACGTGCAAGAGGATGCTTCCCGCAGGCTAGTCGAGTAAAAACACGTGCGAGAGGATGCATCCCGCAGGCTAGTCGAGCAAAAACACGTGCGAGAGGATGCATCCCGCAGGCTAGTCGAGTAAAAACACGTGCGAGAGGATGCATCCCGCAGGCTAGTCGAGTAAAAACACGTGCGAGAGGATGCATCCCGCAGGCTAGTCTAGCAAAAACACGTGCGAGAGGATGCATCCCGCAGGCTAGTCGAGTAAAAACACGTGCGAGAGGATGAATCCCGCAGGCTAGTCGAGTAAAAACACGTGCGAGAGGATGCATCCTGCAGGCTAGTCGAGTAAAAACACGTGCGAGAGGATGCATCCCGCAGGCTAGTCGAGTAAAAACACGTGCGAGAGGATGCATCCCGCAGGCTAGTCGAGTAAAAACACGTGCGAGAGGATGCATCCCGCAGGCTAGTCGAGTAAAAACACGTGCGAGGTTTTGTGGGATGCGCATGCGCAGGTTTTTTTCGGATGCGCATGGCTAGTCGAGCAAAAACACGTGCGAGAGGATGCATCCCGCAGGGTAGTCGAGCAAAAACACGTGCGAGAGGATGCATCCCGCAGGGTAGTCGAGTAAAAACACGTGCGAGAGGATGCATCCCGCAGGCTAGTCGAGCAAAAACACGTGCGAGAGGATGCATCCCGCAGGCTAGTCGAGCAAAAACACGTGTGAGAGGATGTATCCCGCAGGCTAGTCGAGTAAAAACACGTGCGGGAGGATGCATCCCGCAGGCTAGTCGAGTAAAAACACGTGCGAGAGGATGCATCCCGCAGGCTAGTCGAGTAAAAACACGTGCGAGAGGATGCTTCCCGCAGGCTAGTCGAGTAAAAACACGTGCGAGAGGATGCATCCCGCAGGCTAGACGAGTAAAAACACGTGCAAGAGGATGCCTCCCGCAGGCTAGTCAAGTAAAAACACGTGCGAGAGGATGCATCCCGCAGGCTAGTCGAGTAAAAACACGTGCGAGAGGATGCGTCCCGCAGGCTAGTCGAGCAAAAACACGTGCGAGAGGATGCATCCCGCAGGCTAGTCGAGCAAAAACACGTGCGAGAGGATGCATCCCGCAGGCTAGTCGAGTAAAAACACGTGCGAGAGGATGCATCCCGCAGGCTAGTCGAGTAAAAACACGTGCGAGCTTTTGTGGGATGCGCATGCGCAGGTTTTTTGGGATGCGCATGGCTAGTCGAGCAAAAACACGTGCGAGAGGATGCATCCCGCAGGCTAGTCGAGCAAAAACACGTGCGAGAGGATGAATCCCGCAGGCTAGTCGAGTAAAAACACGTGCGAGAGGATGCATCCCGCAGGCTAGTCGAGCAAAAACACGTGCGAGAGGATGCTTCCCGCAGGCTAGTCGAGTAAAAACACGTGCGAGAGGATGCTTCCCGCAGGCTAGTCGAGTAAAAACACGTGCGAGAGGATGCATCCCGCAGGCTAGTCGAGTAAAAACACGTGCAAGAGGATGCTTCCCGCAGGCTAGTCGAGTAAAAACACGTGCGAGAGGATGCATCCCGCAGGCTAGTCGAGTAAAAACACGTGCGAGAGGATGCGTCCCGCAGGCTAGTCGAGCAAAAACACGTGCGAGAGGATGCATCCCGCAGGCTAGTCGAGTAAAAACACTTGCGAGAGGATGCATCCCGCAGGCTAGTCGAGCAAAAACACGTGCGAGAGGATGCATCCCGCAGGCTAGTCGAGTAAAAACACGTGCGAGAGGATGAATCCTGCAGGCTAGTCGAGCAAAAACACGTGCGAGAGGATGCATCCCGCAGGCTAGTCGAGCAAAAACGCGTGCGAGAGGATGCATCCCGCAGGCTAGTCGAGTAAAAACACGTGCGAGAGGATGCATCCCGCAGGCTAGTCGAGTAAAAACACGTGCGAGAGGATGCATCCCGCAGGCTAGTCGAGCAAAAACACGTGCGAGAGGATGCATCCCGCAGGCTAGTCGAGTAAAAACACGTGCGAGAGGATGAATCCCGCAGGCTAGTCGAGTAAAAACACGTGCGAGAGGATGCATCCTGCAGGCTAGTCGAGTAAAAACACGTGCGAGAGGATGCATCCCGCAGGCTAGTCGAGTAAAAACACGTGCGAGAGGATGCATCCCGCAGGCTAGTCGAGTAAAAACACGTGCGAGAGGATTCATCCCGCAGGCTAGTCGAGTAAAAACACGTGCGAGGTTTTGTGGGATGCGCATGCGCAGGTTTTTTGGGATGCGCATGGCTAGTCGAGCAAAAACACGTGCGAGAGGATGCATCCCGCAGGGTAGTCGAGCAAAAACACGTGCGAGAGGATGCATCCCGCAGGGTAGTCGAGCAAAAACACGTGCGAGAGGATGCATCCCGCAGGGTAGTCGAGTAAAAACACGTGCGAGAGGATGCATCCCGCAGGCTAGTCGAGCAAAAACACGTGCGAGAGGATGCATCCCGCAGGCTAGTCGAGCAAAAACACGTGTGAGAGGATGTATCCCGCAGGCTAGTCGAGTAAAAACACGTGCGGGAGGATGCATCCCGCAGGCTAGTCGAGTAAAAACACGTGCGAGAGGATGCATCCCGCAGGCTAGTCGAGTAAAAACACGTGCGAGAGGATGCTTCCCGCAGGCTAGTCGAGTAAAAACACGTGCGAGAGGATGCATCCCGCAGGCTAGACGAGTAAAAACACGTGCAAGAGGATGCTTCCCGCAGGCTAGTCAAGTAAAAACACGTGCGAGAGGATGCATCCCGCAGGCTAGTCGAGTAAAAACACGTGCGAGAGGTGCGTCCCGCAGGCTAGTCGAGCAAAAACACGTGCGAGAGGATGCATCCCGCAGGCTAGTCGAGCAAAAACACGTGCGAGAGGATGCATCCCGCAGGCTAGTCGAGTAAAAACACGTGCGAGAGGATGCATCCCGCAGGCTAGTCGAGTAAAAACACGTGCGAGCTTTTGTGGGATGCGCATGCGCAGGTTTTTTGGGATGCGCATGGCTAGTCGAGCAAAAACACGTGCGAGAGGATGCATCCCGCAGGCTAGTCGAGCAAAAACACGTGCGAGAGGATGAATCCCGCAGGCTAGTCGAGTAAAAACACGTGCGAGAGGATGCATCCCGCAGGCTAGTCGAGCAAAAACACGTGCGAGAGGATGCATCCCGCAGGCTAGTCGAGTAAAAACACGTGCGAGAGGATGCATCCCGCAGGATAGTCGAGTAAAAACACGTGCGAAGTTTTGTGGGATGCGCATGCGCAGGTTTTGTGGGATGCGCATGCGCAGGTTTTTTGGGATGCGCATGCGCAGGTTTTTTGGGATGCGCATGGCTAGTCGAGTAAAAACACGTGCGAGAGGATGCATCCCGCAGGCTAGTCGAGGAAAAACACGTGCTAGAGGATGCATCCCGCAGGCTAGTCCAGCAAAAACACGTGCGAGAGGACGCATCCCGCAGGCTAGTCGAGTAAAAACACGTGCGAGAGGATGCTTCCCGCAGGCTAGTCGAGTAAAAACACGTGCGAGAGGATGCATTCCGCAGGCTAGTCGAGTAAAAACACGTGCAAGAGGATGCTTCCCGCAGGCTAGTCGAGTAAAAACACGTGCGAGAGGATGCATCCCGCAGGCTAGTCGAGCAAAAACACGTGCGAGAGGATGCATCCCGCAGGCTAGTCGAGTAAAAACACGTGCGAGAGGATGCATCCCGCAGGCTAGTCGAGTAAAAACACGTGCGAGGTTTTGTGGGATGCGCATGCGCAGGTTTTTTGGGATGCGCATGGCTAGTCGAGCAAAAACACGTGCGAGAGGATGCATCCCGCAGGCTAGTCGAGCAAAAACACGTGCGAGAGGATGAATCCCGCAGGCTAGTCGAGTAAAAACACGTGCGAGAGGATGCATCCCGCAGGCTAGTCGAGCAAAAACACGTGCGAGAGGATGCATCCCGCAGGCTAGTCGAGTAAAAACACGTGCGAGAGGATGCATCCCGCAGGCTAGTCGAGTAAAAACACGTGCGAAGTTTTGTGGGATGCGCATGCGCAGGTTTTGTGGGATGCGCATGCGCAGGTTTTTTGGGATGCGCATGCGCAGGTTTTTTGGGATGCGCATGGCTAGTCGAGTAAAAACACGTGCGAGAGGATGCATCCCGCAGGCTAGTCGAGCAAAAACACGTGCTAGAGGATGCATCCCGCAGGCTAGTCCAGCAAAAACACGTGCGAGAGGATGCATCCCGCAGGCTAGTCGAGCAAAAACACGTGCGAGAGGATGCTTCCCGCAGGCTAGTCGAGTAAAAACACGTGCGAGAGGATGCTTCCCGCAGGCTAGTCGAGTAAAAACACGTGCGAGAGGATGCATCCCGCAGGCTAGTCGAGTAAAAACACGTGCGAGAGGATGCATCCCGCAGGCTAGTCGAGTAAAAACACGTGCAAGAGGATGCTTCCCGCAGGCTAGTCGAGTAAAAACACGTGCGAGAGGATGCATCCCGCAGGCTAGTCGAGCAAAAACACGTGCGAGAGGATGCATCCCGCAGGCTAGTCGAGTAAAAACACGTGCGAGAGGATGCATCCCGCAGGCTAGTCGAGTAAAAACACGTGCGAGAGGATGCATCCCGCAGGCTAGTCTAGCAAAAACACGTGCGAGAGGATGCATCCCGCAGGCTAGTCGAGTAAAAACACGTGCGAGAGGATGAATCCCGCAGGCTAGTCGAGTAAAAACACGTGCGAGAGGATGCATCCTGCAGGCTAGTCGAGTAAAAACACGTGCGAGAGGATGCATCCCGCAGGCTAGTCGAGTAAAAACACGTGCGAGAGGATGCATCCCGCAGGCTAGTCGAGTAAAAACACGTGCGAGAGGATGCATCCCGCAGGCTAGTCGAGTAAAAACACGTGCGAGGTTTTGTGGGATGCGCATGCGCAGGTTTTTTCGGATGCGCATGGCTAGTCGAGCAAAAACACGTGCGAGAGGATGCATCCCGCAGGGTAGTCGAGCAAAAACACGTGCGAGAGGATGCATCCCGCAGGGTAGTCGAGTAAAAACACGTGCGAGAGGATGCATCCCGCAGGCTAGTCGAGCAAAAACACGTGCGAGAGGATGCATCCCGCAGGCTAGTCGAGCAAAAACACGTGTGAGAGGATGTATCCCGCAGGCTAGTCGAGTAAAAACACGTGCGGGAGGATGCATCCCGCAGGCTAGTCGAGTAAAAACACGTGCGAGAGGATGCATCCCGCAGGCTAGTCGAGTAAAAACACGTGCGAGAGGATGCTTCCCGCAGGCTAGTCGAGTAAAAACACGTGCGAGAGGATGCATCCCGCAGGCTAGACGAGTAAAAACACGTGCAAGAGGATGCCTCCCGCAGGCTAGTCAAGTAAAAACACGTGCGAGAGGATGCATCCCGCAGGCTAGTCGAGTAAAAACACGTGCGAGAGGATGCGTCCCGCAGGCTAGTCGAGCAAAAACACGTGCGAGAGGATGCATCCCGCAGGCTAGTCGAGCAAAAACACGTGCGAGAGGATGCATCCCGCAGGCTAGTCGAGTAAAAACACGTGCGAGCTTTTGTGGGATGCGCATGCGCAGGTTTTTTGGGATGCGCATGGCTAGTCGAGCAAAAACACGTGCGAGAGGATGCATCCCGCAGGCTAGTCGAGCAAAAACACGTGCGAGAGGATGAATCCCGCAGGCTAGTCGAGTAAAAACACGTGCGAGAGGATGCATCCCGCAGGCTAGTCGAGCAAAAACACGTGCGAGAGGATGCATCCCGCAGGCTAGTCGAGTAAAAACACGTGCGAGAGGATGCATCCCGCAGGCTAGTCGAGTAAAAACACGTGCGAAGTTTTGTGGGATGCGCATGCGCAGGTTTTGTGGGATGCGCATGCGCAGGTTTTTTGGGATGCGCATGCGCAGGTTTTTTGGGATGCGCATGGCTAGTCGAGTAAAAACACGTGCGAGAGGATGCATCCCGCAGGCTAGTCGAGCAAAAACACGTGCTAGAGGATGCATCCCGCAGGCTAGTCCAGCAAAAACACGTGCGAGAGGATGCATCCCGCAGGCTAGTCGAGCAAAAACACGTGCGAGAGGATGCTTCCCGCAGGCTAGTCGAGTAAAAACACGTGCGAGAGGATGCTTCCCGCAGGCTAGTCGAGTAAAAACACGTGCGAGAGGATGCATCCCGCAGGCTAGTCGAGTAAAAACACGTGCGAGAGGATGCATCCCGCAGGCTAGTCGCGTAAAAACACGTGCGAGAGGATGCATCCCGCAGGCTAGTCGAGCAAAAACACGTGCGAGAGGATGCTTCCCGCAGGCTAGTCGAGTAAAAACACGTGCGAGAGGATGCTTCCCGCAGGCTAGTCGAGTAAAAACACGTGCGAGAGGATGCATCCCGCAGGCTAGTCGAGTAAAAACACGTGCAAGAGGATGCTTCCCGCAGGCTAGTCGAGTAAAAACACGTGCGAGAGGATGCATCCCGCAGGCTAGTCGAGTAAAAACACGTGCGAGAGGATGCGTCCCGCAGGCTAGTCGAGCAAAAACACGTGCGAGAGGATGCATCCCGCAGGCTAGTCGAGTAAAAACACTTGCGAGAGGATGCATCCCGCAGGCTAGTCGAGCAAAAACACGTGCGAGAGGATGCATCCCGCAGGCTAGTCGAGTAAAAACACGTGCGAGAGGATGAATCCTGCAGGCTAGTCGAGCAAAAACACGTGCGAGAGGATGCATCCCGCAGGCTAGTCGAGCAAAAACACGTGCGAGAGGATGCATCCCGCAGGCTAGTCGAGTAAAAACACGTGCGAGAGGATGCATCCCGCAGGCTAGTCGAGTAAAAACACGTGCGAGAGGATGCATCCCGCAGGCTAGTCGAGCAAAAACACGTGCGAGAGGATGCATCCCGCAGGCTAGTCGAGTAAAAACACGTGCGAGAGGATGAATCCCGCAGGCTAGTCGAGTAAAAACACGTGCGAGAGGATGCATCCTGCAGGCTAGTCGAGTAAAAACACGTGCGAGAGGATGCATCCCGCAGGCTAGTCGAGTAAAAACACGTGCGAGAGGATGCATCCCGCAGGCTAGTCGAGTAAAAACACGTGCGAGAGGATTCATCCCGCAGGCTAGTCGAGTAAAAACACGTGCGAGGTTTTGTGGGATGCGCATGCGCAGGTTTTTTGGGATGCGCATGGCTAGTCGAGCAAAAACACGTGCGAGAGGATGCATCCCGCAGGGTAGTCGAGCAAAAACACGTGCGAGAGGATGCATCCCGCAGGGTAGTCGAGTAAAAACACGTGCGAGAGGATGCATCCCGCAGGCTAGTCGAGCAAAAACACGTGCGAGAGGATGCATCCCGCAGGCTAGTCGAGCAAAAACACGTGTGAGAGGATGTATCCCGCAGGCTAGTCGAGTAAAAACACGTGCGGGAGGATGCATCCCGCAGGCTAGTCGAGTAAAAACACGTGCGAGAGGATGCATCCCGCAGGCTAGTCGAGTAAAAACACGTGCGAGAGGATGCTTCCCGCAGGCTAGTCGAGTAAAAACACGTGCGAGAGGATGCATCCCGCAGGCTAGACGAGTAAAAACACGTGCAAGAGGATGCTTCCCGCAGGCTAGTCAAGTAAAAACACGTGCGAGAGGATGCATCCCGCAGGCTAGTCGAGTAAAAACACGTGCGAGAGGATGCGTCCCGCAGGCTAGTCGAGCAAAAACACGTGCGAGAGGATGCATCCCGCAGGCTAGTCGAGCAAAAACACGTGCGAGAGGATGCATCCCGCAGGCTAGTCGAGTAAAAACACGTGCGAGAGGATGCATCCCGCAGGCTAGTCGAGTAAAAACACGTGCGAGCTTTTGTGGGATGCGCATGCGCAGGTTTTTTGGGATGCGCATGGCTAGTCGAGCAAAAACACGTGCGAGAGGATGCATCCCGCAGGCTAGTCGAGCAAAAACACGTGCGAGAGGATGAATCCCGCAGGCTAGTCGAGTAAAAACACGTGCGAGAGGATGCATCCCGCAGGCTAGTCGAGCAAAAACACGTGCGAGAGGATGCATCCCGCAGGCTAGTCGAGTAAAAACACGTGCGAGAGGATGCATCCCGCAGGCTAGTCGAGTAAAAACACGTGCGAAGTTTTGTGGGATGCGCATGCGCAGGTTTTGTGGGATGCGCATGCGCAGGTTTTTTGGGATGCGCATGGCTAGTCGAGTAAAAACACGTGCGAGAGGATGCATCCCGCAGGCTAGTCGAGGAAAAACACGTGCTAGAGGATGCATACCGCAGGCTAGTCCAGCAAAAACACGTGCGAGAGGACGCATCCCGCAGGCTAGTCGAGCAAAAACACGTGCGAGAGGATGCTTCCCGCAGGCTAGTCGAGTAAAAACACGTGCGAGAGGATGCTTCCCGCAGGCTAGTCGAGTAAAAACACGTGCGAGAGGATGCATCCCGCAGGCTAGTCGAGTAAAAACACGTGCAAGAGGATGCTTCCCGCAGGCTAGTCGAGTAAAAACACGTGCGAGAGGATGCATCCCGCAGGCTAGTCGAGCAAAAACACGTGCGAGAGGATGCATCCCGCAGGCTAGTCGAGTAAAAACACGTGCGAGAGGATGCATCCCGCAGGCTTGTCGAGTAAAAACACGTGCGAGAGGATGCATCCCGCAGGCTAGTCTAGCAAAAACACGTGCGAGAGGATGCATCCCGCAGGCTAGTCGAGTAAAAACACGTGCGAGAGGATGAATCCCGCAGGCTAGTCGAGTAAAAACACGTGCGAGAGGATGCATCCTGCAGGCTAGTCGAGTAAAAACACGTGCGAGAGGATGCATCCCGCAGGCTAGTCGAGTAAAAACACGTGCGAGAGGATGCATCCCGCAGGCTAGTCGAGTAAAAACACGTGCGAGAGGATGCATCCCGCAGGCTAGTCGAGTAAAAACACGTGCGAAGTTTTGTGGGATGCGCATGCGCAGGTTTTGTGGGATGCGCATGCGCAGGTTTTTTGGGATGCGCATGCGCAGGTTTTTTGGGATGCGCATGGCTAGTCGAGTAAAAACACGTGCGAGAGGATGCATCCCGCAGGCTAGTCGAGCAAAAACACGTGCTAGAGGATGCATCCCGCAGGCTAGTCCAGCAAAAACACGTGCGAGAGGATGCATCCCGCAGGCTAGTCGAGCAAAAACACGTGCGAGAGGATGCTTCCCGCAGGCTAGTCGAGTAAAAACACGTGCGAGAGGATGCTTCCCGCAGGCTAGTCGAGTAAAAACACGTGCGAGAGGATGCATCCCGCAGGCTAGTCGAGTAAAAACACGTGCAAGAGGATGCTTCCCGCAGGCTAGTCGAGTAAAAACACGTGCGAGAGGATGCATCCCGCAGGCTAGTCGAGCAAAAACACGTGCGAGAGGATGCATCCCGCAGGCTAGTCGAGTAAAAACACGTGCGAGAGGATGAATCCCGCAGGCTAGTCGAGTAAAAACACGTGCGAGAGGATGCATCCCGCAGGCTAGTCGAGCAAAAACACGTGCGAGAGGATGCATCCCGCAGGCTAGTCGAGTAAAAACACGTGCGAGAGGATGCATCCCGCAGGCTAGTCGAGTAAAAACACGTGCGAAGTTTTGTGGGATGCGCATGCGCAGGTTTTGTGGGATGCGCATGCGCAGGTTTTTTGGGATGCGCATGCGCAGGTTTTTTGGGATGCGCATGGCTAGTCGAGTAAAAACACGTGCGAGAGGATGCATCCCGCAGGCTAGTCGAGCAAAAACACGTGCGAGAGGATGCATCCCGCAGGCTAGTCGAGCAAAAACACGTGCGAGAGGATGCATCCCGCAGACTAGTCGAGTAAAAACACGTGCGAGAGGATGCTTCCCGCAGGCTAGTCGAGTAAAAACACGTGCGAGAGGATGCTTCCCGCAGGCTAGTCGAGTAAAAACACGTGCGAGAGGATGCATCCCGCAGGCTAGTCGAGTAAAAACACGTGCGAGAGGATGCATCCCGCAGGCTAGTCGAGTAAAAACACGTGCGAGAGGATGCATCCCGCAGGCTAGTCGAGTAAAAACACGTGCGAGGTTTTGTGGGATGCGCATGCGCAGGTTTTTTGGGATGCGCACGCGCAGGTTTTTTGGGATGCGCATGCGCAGGTTTTTTGGGATGCGCATGCGCAGGTTTTTTGGGATGCGCATGGCTAGTCGAGCAAAAACACGTGCGAGAGGATGCATCCCGCAGGCTAGTCGAGCAAAAACACGTACGAGAGGATGCATCCCGCAGGCTAGTCGAGCAAAAACACGTGCGAGAGGATGCATCCCGCAGGCTAGTCGAGCAAAAACACGTGCGAGAGGATGCATCCCGCAGGCTAGTCGAGTAAAAACACGTGCGAGAGGATGCATCCCGCTGGCTACTCGAGTAAAAACACGTGCGAGAGGATGCATCCCGCAGGCTAGTCGAGTAAAAACACGTGCGAGCTTTTGTGGGATGCGCATGCGCAGGTTTTTTGGGATGCGCATGGCTAGTCGAGCAAAAACACGTGCGAGAGGATGCATCCCGCAGGCTAGTCGAGCAAAAACACGTGCGAGAGGATGCTTCCCGCAGGCTAGTCGAGTAAAAACACGTGCGAGAGGATGCTTCCCGCAGGCTAGTCGAGTAAAAACACGTGCGAGAGGATGCATCCCGCAGGCTAGTCGAGTAAAAACACGTGCAAGAGGATGCTTCCCGCAGGCTAGTCGAGTAAAAACACGTGCGAGAGGATGCATCCCGCAGGCTAGTCGAGTAAAAACACGTGCGAGAGGATGCGTCCCGCAGGCTAGTCGAGCAAAAACACGTGCGAGAGGATGCATCCCGCAGGCTAGTCGAGTAAAAACACTTGCGAGAGGATGCATCCCGCAGGCTAGTCGAGCAAAAACACGTGCGAGAGGATGCATCCCGCAGGCTAGTCGAGTAAAAACACGTGCGAGAGGATGAATCCTGCAGGCTAGTCGAGCAAAAACACGTGCGAGAGGATGCATCCCGCAGGCTAGTCGAGCAAAAACACGTGCGAGAGGATGCATCCCGCAGGCTAGTCGAGTAAAAACACGTGCGAGAGGATGCATCCCGCAGGCTAGTCGAGTAAAAACACGTGCGAGAGGATGCATCCCGCAGGCTAGTCGAGCAAAAACACGTGCGAGAGGATGCATCCCGCAGGCTAGTCGAGTAAAAACACGTGCGAGAGGATGAATCCCGCAGGCTAGTCGAGTAAAAACACGTGCGAGAGGATGCATCCTGCAGGCTAGTCGAGTAAAAACACGTGCGAGAGGATGCATCCCGCAGGCTAGTCGAGTAAAAACACGTGCGAGAGGATGCATCCCGCAGGCTAGTCGAGTAAAAACACGTGCGTGAGGATGCATCCCGCAGGCTAGTCGAGTAAAAACACGTGCGAGGTTTTGTGGGATGCGCATGCGCAGGTTTTTTGGGATGCGCATGGCTAGTCGAGCAAAAACACGTGCGAGAGGATGCATCCCGCAGGGTAGTCGAGCAAAAACACGTGCGAGAGGATGCATCCCGCAGGGTAGTCGAGTAAAAACACGTGCGAGAGGATGCATCCCGCAGGCTAGTCGAGCAAAAACACGTGCGAGAGGATGCATCCCGCAGGCTAGTCGAGCAAAAACACGTGTGAGAGGATGTATCCCGCAGGCTAGTCGAGTAAAAACACGTGCGGGAGGATGCATCCCGCAGGCTAGTCGAGTAAAAACACGTGCGAGAGGATGCATCCCGCAGGCTAGTCGAGTAAAAACACGTGCGAGAGGATGCTTCCCGCAGGCTAGTCGAGTAAAAACACGTGCGAGAGGATGCATCCCGCAGGCTAGACGAGTAAAAACGCGTGCAAGAGGATGCTTCCCGCAGGCTAGTCAAGTAAAAACACGTGCGAGAGGATGCATCCCGCAGGCTAGTCGAGTAAAAACACGTGCGAGAGGATGCGTCCCGCAGGCTAGTCGAGCAAAAACACGTGCGAGAGGATGCATCCCGCAGGCTAGTCGAGTAAAAACACGTGCGAGAGGATGCATCCCGCAGGCTAGTCGAGTAAAAACACGTGCGAGGTTTTGTGGGATGCGCATGCGCAGGTTTTTTGGGATGCGCATGGCTAGTCGAGCAAAAACACGTGCGAGAGGATGCATCCCGCAGGGTAGTCGAGTAAAAACACGTGCGAGAGGATGCATCCCGCAGGCTAGTCGAGCAAAAACACGTGCGAGAGGATGCATCCCGCAGGCTAGTCGAGTAAAAACACGTGCGAGAGGATGCATCCCGCAGGCTAGTCGAGTAAAAACACGTGCGAGAGGATGCTTCCCGCAGGCTAGTCGAGTAAAAACACGTGCGAGAGGATGCTTCCCGCAGGCTAGTCAAGTAAAAACACGTGCGAGAGGATGCATCCCGCAGGCTAGTCGAGTAAAAACACGTGCGAGAGGATGCGTCCCGCAGGCTAGTCGAGCAAAAACACGTGCGAGAGGATGCATCCCGCAGGCTAGTCGAGCAAAAACACCGTGCGAGAGGATGCATCCCGCAGGCTAGTCGAGCAAAAACACGTGCGAGAGGATGTATCCCGCAGGCTAGTCGAGTAAAAACACGTGCGGGAGGATGCATCCCGCAGGCTAGTCGAGTAAAAACACGTGCGAGAGGATGCATCCCGCAGGCTAGTCGAGCAAAAACACGTGCGAGAGGATGCATCCCGCAGGCTAGTCGAGTAAAAACACGTGCGAGAGGATGAATCCCGCAGGCTAGTCGAGTAAAAACACGTGCGAGAGGATGCATCCCGCAGGCTAGTCGAGCAAAAACACGTGCGAGAGGATGCATCCCGCAGGCTGGCCGAGCAAAAACACGTACGAGAGGATGCATCCGCAGGCTAGTCGAGTAAAAACACGTGCGAGAGGATGCATCCTGCAGGCTAGTCGAGTAAAAACACGTGCGAGAGGATACATCCCGCAGGCTAGTCGAGTAAAAACACGTGCGAGAGGATGCATCCCGCAGGCTAGTCGAGTAAAAACACGTGCGAGAGGATGCATCCCGCAGGCTAGTCGAGTAAAAACACGTGCGAGGTTTTGTGGGATGCGCATGCGCAGGTTTTTTGGGATGCGCATGGCTAGTCGAGCAAAAACACGTGCGAGAGGATGCATCCCGCAGGGTAGTCGAGTAAAAACACGTGCGAGAGGATGCATCCCGCAGGCTAGTCGAGTAAAAACACGTGCGAGAGGATGCATCCCGCAGGCTAGTCGAGTAAAAACACGTGCGAGAGGATGCATCCCGCAGGCTAGTCGAGCAAAAACACGTGCGAGAGTATGCATCCCGCAGGCTAGTCGAGTAAAAACACGTGCGAGAGGATGCATCCCGCAGGCTAGTCGAGTAAAACACGTGCGAAAGGATGCATCCCGCAGCCTAGTCGAGCACAAACACGTGCGAGGTTTTGTGGGATGCGCATGCGCAGGTTTTGTGGGATGCGCATGCGCAGGTTTTTTGGGATGCGCATGGCTAGTCGAGCAAAAACACGTGCGAGAGGATGCATCCCGCAGGCTAGTCGAGTAAAAACACGTGCGAGAGGATGCTTCCCGCAGGCTAGTCGAGTAAAAACACGTGCGAGAGGATGCATCCCGCAGGCTAGACGAGTAAAAACACGTGCAAGAGGATGCTTCCCGCAGGCTAGTCAAGTAAAAACACGTGCAAGAGGATGCTTCCCGCAGGCTAGTCGAGTAAAAACACGTGCGAGAGGATGCATCCCGCAGGCTAGTCGAGTAAAAACACGTGCGAGAGGATGCGTCCCGCAGGCTAGTCGAGCAAAAACACGTGCGAGAGGATGCATCCCGCAGGCTAGTCGAGTAAAAACACGTGCGAGAGGATGCATCCCGCAGGCTAGTCAAGCAAAAACACGTGCGAGAGGATGCATCCCGCAGGCTAGTCGAGTAAAAACACGTGCGAGAGGATGAATCCTGCAGGCTAGTCGAGCAAAAACACGTGCGAGAGGATGCATCCCGCAGGCTAGTCGAGTAAAAACATGTGCGAGAGGATGAATCCCGCAGGCTAGTCGAGTAAAAACACGTGCGAGAGGATGCATCCCGCAGGCTAGTCGAGCAAAAACACATGCGAGAGGATGCATCCCGCAGGCTAGTCGAGTAAAAACACGTGCGAGAGGATGCTTCCCGCAGGCTAGTCGAGTAAAAACACGTGCGAGAGGATGCATCCCGCAGGCTAGTCGAGTAAAAACAAGTGCTAGAGGATGCGTCCCGCAGGCTAGTCGAGCAAAAACACGTGCGAGAGGATGCATCCCGCAGGCTAGTCGAGTAAAAACACGTGCGAGAGGATGCATCCCGCAGGCTAGTCGAGTAAAAACACGTGCGAGGTTTTGTGGGATGCGCATGCGCAGGTTTTTTGGGATGCGCACGCGCAGGTTTTTTGGGATGCGCATGCGCAGGTTTCTTGGGATGCGCATGCGCAGGTTTTTTGGGATGCGCATGGCTAGTCGAGCAAAAACACGTGCGAGAGGATGCATCCCGCAGGCTAGTCGAGCAAAAACACGTACGAGAGGATGCATCCCGCAGGCTAGTCGAGCAAAAACACGTGCGAGAGGATGCATCCCGCAGGCTAGTCGAGCAAAAACACGTGCGAGAGGATGCATCCCGCAGGCTAGTCGAGTAAAAACACGTGCGAGAGGATGCATCCCGCAGGCTAGTCGAGTAAAAACACGTGCGAGAGGATGAATCCCGCAGGCTAGTCGAGTAAAAACACGTGCGAGAGGATGCATCCTGCAGGCTAGTCGAGTAAAAACACGTGCGAGAGGATGCATCCCGCAGGCTAGTCGAGTAAAAACACGTGCGAGAGGATGCATCCCGCAGGCTAGTCGAGTAAAAACACGTGCGTGAGGATGCATCCCGCAGGCTAGTCGAGTAAAAACACGTGCGAGGTTTTGTGGGATGCGCATGCGCAGGTTTTTTGGGATGCGCATGGCTAGTCGAGCAAAAACACGTGCGAGAGGATGCATCCCGCAGGGTAGTCGAGCAAAAACACGTGCGAGAGGATGCATCCCGCAGGGTAGTCGAGTAAAAACACGTGCGAGAGGATGCATCCCGCAGGCTAGTCGAGCAAAAACACGTGCGAGAGGATGCATCCCGCAGGCTAGTCGAGCAAAAACACGTGTGAGAGGATGTATCCCGCAGGCTAGTCGAGTAAAAACACGTGCGGGAGGATGCATCCCGCAGGCTAGTCGAGTAAAAACACGTGCGAGAGGATGCATCGCGCAGGCTAGTCGAGTAAAAACACGTGCGAGAGGATGCTTCCCGCAGGCTAGTCGAGTAAAAACACGTGCGAGAGGATGCATCCCGCAGGCTAGACGAGTAAAAACACGTGCAAGAGGATGCTTCCCGCAGGCTAGTCAAGTAAAAACACGTGCGAGAGGATGCATCCCGCAGGCTAGTCGAGTAAAAACACGTGCGAGAGGATGCATCCCGCAGGGTAGTCGAGTAAAAACACGTGCGAGAGGATGCATCCCGCAGGCTAGTCGAGTAAAAACACGTGCGAGAGGATGCATCCCGCAGGCTAGTCGAGTAAAAACACGTGCGAGGTTTTGTGGGATGCGCATGCGCAGGTTTTTTGGGATGCGCATGGCTAGTCGAGCAAAAACACGTGCGAGAGGATGCATCCCGCAGGGTAGTCGAGTAA